>NW_028279042.1:0-160961 GCF_059751315.1 Micrasema longulum
TGCTTGTTTCTCGGCTTTAAATATATGCAAAGTACTTGTGTATTGTGACAATTTTTTTATTTTTTATATTTACATTTCATGTTTCATAAAATGGCACAAGAAACATTGAGACAAATTCCGCTTGTACTAGGCGTAAGCTCAGTAAAATATAATTGTTTCATTTTTTACTATTATGTAAGTAAATATAAGTATATATTTATGGATGCATACATTTACGTGTATATATGGTATGTATTATTCAAATACCAAGTATTATGAAATCAAGGAACTCAAAATTTAAAAAATGTAAATTGAGGTAAGGGTTGTACCAAATGAGGTGTTCATAAAGAAAAAGAAACGTTCTGTAAACAAACAAAAAGTTTTAACAAATAAGTGTAAAATGTCATACCACAAAGTGAAAAATGTTTTTGATAACAATAATAAAATATTTTTATTTATATCCCTACAGAGATGAGGTAGAATTTTTTCAAATTCAGGATTATGGATATTCGAGCGTTTACAGGGCTTATGACCTGTCATTGGCTGGGTTAAGTGGCCACTTTAAGTAGGTACTACAACATTCCTCATTCCGCTTATTAGCGAATATCCACACAGGTAACATTTTTGATTTTTGTATATATGTTGCTAAACGAGAAACCATTCACAAGCGAGTTGGAGCGCCATATATGTATTGATATTGAAGTTAAGTAAACGTTAAGTAAACTGTAAACGCTCGAATATCCATAATCCTGAATTTGAAAAAATTCTACCTCATCTCTGTAGGGATATAAATAAAAATATATACCTACTCCCCCTTGGGAGAAATCCAAATTTGTGTATGTACAAATACACGTACCAAAATAATGTTGTGTAATAATAAAATATTTTAAGATCAGAAATGAGATTTTGACCGAATCTAAATATCCACTACTGAATATACATTCCTTAAACACAGAAAAAATAACATTTTAAATTGAGTTGTAATAAGCACGCCAGTGATAAAAAACAGGAGTACCATTCCATACCTCAATGGAGATTTAAAGAGAGTAAACAAAAACCTCAAACGACTTGAACAAGTGAATTTTGTAAACAACTGAAATCTATGGAGCAAACAAAAGACAATCAAGATTATTTTTCTAACACTTTTGAGGTCGCACGAGGAACTTTTCAATTGCTTTTGAAATAGAATAACCAGAAATGGAGAAGACCGATTCAAAGAAAGGAAAACAAGCAACATTTGTAACATTTCTTCCAATAATAGTTTACTCTCGTTACTAATTGTTTTGAATAAGCGTTTAAAATACGATTCCTAAAACAAACGTATGGGAAATGAACCAAATTAGTAAAAAATGAGACGATTCCTAGAATTAGCTGGTTTATGTCTGTTCGAGAAAGGTATTTTTTTGTTAAAAGAAGACTTTTTTATTAGTTTCAGTGATTGAATGTAAAAATAAGTTTTATATTAAATGAAAACCTTATTTAACAAAACAAGAACCAAGTATACTACAAAAAAAGAATATAATATTCTTTATTTTTCTACTATTATATTCATAATTTGCTGACGAGTCCGGTTTCGACGTGTACCCTTCATATATTTTAATAACAATTCATTTATACAACGTTTTCATTTTTGTATTTATATATCATATTTGTATTATAATATAAGATATATCAATATCAATGGCTTAGTTCCATAAAGAGATAAAAATGAATTACTTGTTTTGAGTAATGGCTCACCTAAATTGATTTGTAACAAATAATTATTAACATCACCTGAAGTGAAGTATATATGAATATATTTAAGTAAAATATGTACATAATGGTTACTTGTTTTATGATAAAACAAGAGTTATACAAATAATCACAACGTTTTAATTAGTTATTTCTATATGAAAACATTAGTCTTTTATGAGAAAATCAATAGTTTTTAAGAGTAACACCTTTGTGGAATTGAAGAAGGATGTTTTATTAATATAATGAATAGTCAACAATATTTTGAGTTTGTCCAATTTCTTGTAGACAAGGACTGGATTCAACTCCTTGAAAGCTGTTAATATTAACATATAAAAAAAGAGATGAAGCCCATTTTAAAAAAGGTAATAAAGAAGTCTAGGCATCTACAGGGCTTTTGACCTATCATTGGCTGGTTTAAGTGGCTAAGTAAATATTGTTGATAAACCCACCTGGTCCATGAAGATGAATAGAAATTAAAAAACATTTCAGGCGTTGCCTAGTATGTAGGTGAAATAATTCAATTAGATGAATCTCACCCGCATAAATAAAGGTTTAAGCTTTTTAACTTCACGAACATCAACAAGTAAAATAATTGAAGGAATTTATATGTTCAAATATAGGCGGAATGGTGAATGTTACACAGTGTGTAAAGTAGCCACGTAAACCAGCCAATGATAGGTCATAAGCCCTGTAGATGCCTAGACTTCTGTATTACCTTCTTTAAAATGTTTTCCATCTCTGTTGTAAAATGTTAATAATAAATAGTATAACTTAAAACGTTTTTTTTTTGTTATCCCTCTATGAAACTGAGCCATCGATATGTACACATGCCAACAATGGCAAATAATGATTATTAATACTAACGGTGATTATTTAAAGGGATTTTTTATTTATTTAACTTAACGGTGATTAATACTGACGGTGATAATTTTCTTTTTTAAAACAATATTTAAAATATCTGGTAAACAAGTGTAGTATTATTTTGTATTTTATTTTTATATAAAATACAGCTCAACACAGGTTTTGGGTTAAGAGCTGAAATATGATTCAACCCGATGTTAGTATATACTTTTTTTGTATATTAATAAATAAAATCTGCAATAAATTTAAATATAAATACATTTTTTTTTACATTTGGTACATAATAACTTCAGCAATATTGATCGTTTCGTGATATTCACTTCCAAGAAACTGTACGTGGGATTACTTGTTTATCTTACTGCACTAGTTTTGTGCGTGACATTACCAATTAATAAGCTAGTAACTTAATCTAGGTCTGAATTGTAATTTGAAATCGAATAGCAAATATCAGAAAGACATGAGAAAACTGGTTCTTGAATCTATTCATGGCAATGAGAATTAATCACATAATGGAGACTAAGCAGATTTGCTCCACCCCCTAACAGTTACTTATTTAAATTTGGTAATGTATACAAAATAAAACAAGTTTATTGGATTATAATTCTACTTTAGTTTTATAAAATATACAAAGGGAATATTGTGACAATATACAAAAAATGGTTTTCATATATAATTTTTGGGTTTACAACGAGCACATTCAAAACGACTCGTGGTTGGTGACACACCATTTGACGTCACACGTTATGCCTGCCGAGGCGCTTCCAATAAACATTGCATACAAGTATGGCGCAGTAACGTAATACGAACCGTTTGTTCCATAGAGCACACAGCATCTCGTTTTTAGATTTAGAAGGAAGACAATTGCCAAAATTTTTTTTTTTTATTTTCTTCGCGCTATAATATGTATTTTTAATAATACATATTTCATTGATTACAGTCCACTTTTTTGTTCACTTGTCATTAGCTTGTTTAAGTTATCTGGGATAGAAACTCAATTATGATTTTCAGAAACCGCTCCAAGGAACCGTAAAGAATCTAAAACTTTTGATACATTTTTTTCACAATATAACATTTTACAATGTCCGAAAGAAGTTGATAAAAATCCAGTGAAGAAATGAAACTGAAGTGCAGTCGATCTAACGAGGTGGGGTGTCATGTCCCGCGCGGAGACCAGCAGAGGTTTCCAATAACCAATAACCAGCAGGCAATAACCCATAACCGGCGCGGGGCCGGCAATAACCAGAGACAATCCTGCTCCTGGCGAAATCTTAGCGCTTCCAGAGAAAAACGTCGCAAGTTACAAAATTTTACGGATTTAATTATTAAAAGGGAGAAAACTTAAACGTGTCGAAGTGTTTGGAGATAAATTTAAATAAAATCATCTTAATCGATACAGCTGACCGGATGGGGAAACCAAAGATGGGTTTGCGTATAAGCTTAGAAAAAAATGGAAATCTGGGACTGATGCTGTATTTTTGCCAAGAGGCTTGTCTGCGAGTTACATTACATTTTTTTAATATATTTTTTATAAAGGGTAGGTACAGAGTTTAAAAATAATTATGAAAATATTTATGTGCGTACTTAATATTCACTTGATTTTTTAAATAAGATTTGATGATTTTTTTAATGTATTAAAGTTTTTGTACTACACTCCCATTGTTCTATCTCCATAGTAGTTTTTCTGTCGAGGCACCGTCAGATGCTGTGCCGATACTTGTCGGGTCACGATCTGGTGGGTTACTTTGCATTTAAAACTGCAGTCGAGTAAATGATCTGTCACTATCTTATACTGACACTGTTTGTTAAAAGGCAAAACGTTAACGATTTTGAAAACATATTAACTCTAAAACCACTTTACTTCTCATTGGTTCGTCCCATTCTTGAATACGCCTTCGTATCAGGGTCTCCTTTATATGTTACTCATATAAATAGCATCGAATAGGTTCAGCATAAATTTATAAGAAAAATTGTGTATAAACTAGGAATCACAAGAGATCACTATAACTATACCGACATGGAACTTTTCGTGAATATATTCAGTCTCTCACAACGTCGATTTAATGCAGATTTAATTGGCATGTTTAAAATAATTAATAGTTTATTTGATGTCCCGACTATTCACCAACAAATATCTCTTAATGTTCCTTCACGTAGACTCGGAAATAATTCTGTTCCTCGGTCATCGCAAGACTAATTATGGTTTCCATGCGCTTCTACCGAGAATGATTCGATTTGTAAATGAAAATAAAGATCTAAATTATTTAGATTGTAAATTGAGTTTTATTTACAAATAGACTGAAGAAATATTCCCAATAAATTGACTGTATATTTGAAGAATTAATCTGGATTTCATAATGCCTGTCTAATGTATTAACTTGTCTTTGCTTTTCTTTGTTGTATTGCTTCTATTATTTGTTACTGTATTATTATTGTGTTTCGTTGTATGATTTGATTAAATTGGACATGGTCCGTAAATTTGTTGAATAATTTTATTAATTAATTGTCAAATAACACTTCATCATTTTCTTTGCCCCTATATTTATTTTTACAGGTAGGATGGTTTATAAATTTTTTACTTACAGGTTCGTTAGCCCTGTAGATGCCTAGACTTCTATATTCCCTTCTTCAAAATGTTCTCGATCTCTGTTGTAATATGATGATAATATTCAGTTTGAGAATGACGTTCGATTTGCATCGCTTGATATGTTCACCGAGAGCATGTATGTATATTATACTATAAGACAATGATTGTGTACAATTTATGCTTACATTAACATAAAGCTTCAATTTAACATATTTTGTTTACGGTGTTTTTCTGGACAACGGACATTTAACCAAAGTGACTTCTCGCTGAAACGTTCCACGGACTATTATTTACTGCATATTGTACGGCTTGGAAATGCATCGAGGAGTATTTCGATGGATCTGGGAATGTCGAGCGCATCCGTGGACAAATATTGTTTTCCAATTGCAGAGGAAATACAATGACTCGATAAAACTTAAGTGGAAACAGAAACTTCGAAAGCCCTCTCGCTAAACTATAACAATCAACGAAACAATGTATTACTTCTATGCTTTAATAGTGTATTCTAGATAATGTTACTGCAGTAAACTACAGAATATACTCGTAGGGTAGCGGTATAAGCTTCCAAATTGAGAACTATCCCTACCTTTGACCATATGCCTATGTCATACGTTAAAATCATCATCATCATTCAAAATAGAAATAAACGTATTTGTTTATAAATTACCTTAAATCAAAACTATTACTCAATGGGAAAAAGGAAAAAAGAGGAAAGAGGAAAAAGGAAAGGAGGAGAGATTAAGGAAGAGAAAGGAGATGTTTCTTTAGACGTGATTGAAACAGAGATAATGTAGTAACATCTTTGATGGTGGATGGGAGATGATTCCACAGTCGAGCCGCATGGACACTATATGAGTTAGAGAAGAAAGGGGAATTGTGGATGGGTATTAAGAGAGTGCCTTGAGAATGAAAACGAAGAGGTAAACCATGAACTGATAAGCGTTGAAATTTTTCACGCAGGTATATAGGAGCGTTAGGACTATGAAGTACATTGAACAGAAGTGAGAGGGAGTGATAGTCTCTCCGCTATCTAATTTTGAGCCGCTGTCATATTTCCTAAGACGAAAAATGTACCTTATGCATGTATTCTGAATTCGTTCAAGTTTATCGAGTTGCTCACAGCTTAAATCAGTCATGGAAACATCAGCGTAATCTAGAATGGGTAGTAGTAATGCTTGTACAAGGGTGCATTTAGTATTAATGGGTAAGAATTTTTGCAACCTTCTAAGTGAGTGTAGACTGAAAAAAAATTTGCGGCTTAATTCATTAGTATGAGCTCGCCAGCAGAGATGTTCATCCATTTGTACTCCTAGATTATCGTCACAAAGAAGATTTTTCATTATGTTAAATCCTGTTCGGGCTGCTTCTATTCTGCATATCTCAATGTCGGAGTCTAGGTTTTCTTTGATGATACTACCAAAGTACATTAATTGTTTCACTCTCTCAATATTGATACCTTTTTTTATTTTCTTTTTTTTTATTTATTTATTTATTTAAGTCGGAGATATACATTTAGATGACTCTCTCGGCTAAAAACCATAAGTTGTGTCGATATTTTTTAAAAATATACATATACAGAAAAACAATTTATTTTAATTTGAAAAAGGGCACTCTGATGTTTAAGTATGTGAATCGTAAGGGTGTAGGGAGTTGTTTAATCCTTCGTCGGACTCGGTATTAAGTGCGGTTGCACTATTTTCCGGCCAAGTTCTTGGGCAGTAAATTCCCAGCGCTTGCTCTATGGACTTAGCGGATTACCCTTCCTAGGCTCTATCGCTAAGTGTATTTTAAGTGCAACAGATATAAACTATTGTCTCAGACACGTAATGTACTGCATGTACACAGCGCAGGAGGATAAATGAACAGCAAGAAAGCGACGCGGTGTTTGCGGAACAATTTGGCCGGGTCTTATTTTAAATGGGAAGATAAATACGAGACAATGCGGAATCTTTCATTTCAGAATACTGATCTTCGGAATAGAATAAAAGAAAAATGTAAAAGAAAATACTTTATACAGCTACTATTCCATATATTTTTTTTCCATATTTATAAAGAGTCTTTATTCAATAAAATATACACATTATTACAATATTAATACATTATAAAGAAAACAAAGTATTAAATTATATTTTGTCCCGGTAAACAATTCAATAATAGTTTGTCATCGGGTGCTCAGACATAAGTTTTGATTAATATTTAAATAAGAAGAGCACAGATATAATACTGTATACGTATAAAATAATAAACATAAAAAAATAGTTCAAAGAAATATTTTTTTTTTTTTAAAAGTAAAATAATACAATTAAAATTAAAGATTAGCAATTAACTTGAATATATTTTAAATAAATGAAAAAAATTAAGCACATATATAAATAGTGTGTGCTCATAAATGTAATTAAAACAAGATAAAAAATAAAACAAAATTAATCAAAAATTTCAATTTATATATACAGAAAAAATAAAAATAATAAGAAAATTAAAATTACCTACTAAAATTAAGATCTAAAGAAAAGTTTTACCTAAGAAAATAACAAAAATGTATTCAATGAGAGATAAAAAAAATATTTTTTTTTACATAAATAATAAATAAATATAGTATTTGTTTATTTTTCTAAAGTACAGTACATGACAAATTTTCTGCAATGTAAAATTATCAACAAAAAAAATACATTCAAAAACTAATAGAGATACCACAATTTGCTCATTGTTATTTCGCAAGTGGCGGATCGGTACATCGAATGACACTTGTTCCGGAAGCGAAGTAACGCCAGTGAAGCTATTTGGTAAATTAAACATGAATATGGAGTCAATGTTTTTTCTACGTTTTCGTAGACATGAGATTTTTAACATTCAAGCTACTAGCAGATGATAGTGCAGTTATCTATTTTTATTTATTTACATACATACATAAGGTTGTTGTAAATTCTTTGAGACAATAAGTCCCAACTCCATGGGACTAAAAGTCCTGTGTTGAGATGGGACGAGCAATTATATGACACATACACATGAGTATATCACCACAAATAAAGGATTAGAAACATAAAAAATATTTTAAAAAACATATATATGGCACATCAATATGGTAAACAGTAAACTCAAGCATTTCATTCGGCCTACATAGAAGGAAAGTATTATCTTATGTATTTATGAATGACAGGTTGCAAACCCTGTAAATGCCTTAATTTCAATATTTACTAATAATTTATTAATCTCGGTTGAGATATTTAACAAAGTATTTTACTTCGTCTCTATTGAAAAAATTATATATTTAAAACAAACTTTATACAATAATCAAAATACACTCATTATTCCCTTTCAGAGCCTAATGGTTAAAAGGGCACTGCAATATTACACCATCTGCAGCGTATCTTGATAATTTTTAGGTAGCATAAAGGTTTGATGATCAGACTCACAAAAACATCAAATTTTGTTTAGAAAATAATAAAGAAAATTGCCTTGATTTTCTAGATCTCTCTATAAAAATCATCAAGAATTAATTAGATTATTGTATTTACCGTAAACGTACATAGACAGACACTGTAATTCCTGCGAATTCCGTACACCCAATTGCACATAAAATGGCCAGCTTTCACTCTTTGTTAAACAGATTAATTAATAATCCCCTTAATAAAACCCATTATAATTGCTAATTAAATATAATGAAAGAAATAGATTATAACGATGGATTTGATTGTGACTTGATAGAAAAAATGTTGAAAAATAAAAATAAACATAAATTTATCGAAAAATACTCGTATTCTGCAAATAAAAATATAAAAACTGAAAATAAATTCTGGAAGAAAATTCTATTCACTGGTTTAATATCTTTAAATATTGGTAAATTCTTACCCCCCAATGTCCAACCCGCGTTTTTTTACAAACAACAATTTAGGGAAAATACTTGCTAACTCCAAATTGAAAATACAGCTTTTAGAAAAAAACGGCGTGTATGAAATTATAGGTACGTGTGGAGATTGTAACAGTAAATATATCGGTTAAACTGCGAGAAATTTAAAAATATGAGTTAACGAACACCGCCGTGGACATTCTAGCACAAGTTTTTTCTGAATTTGCAAACCACATTATGGATACAAACCATTCTTTTCATTTACATAAAATTAAACTTTTACATTATATCACAAATAAAGGTATTATCGTGAATAACTTATTTAGAAAATATTGAAATCCAAAAAAAATTCAATTTAGAGAAAAATTTGATTGGCAATATATTCCAAAATTATTCCCCATAATTAGGAAAACTCAACCCCTTCATCACACATTGCTTTGCCGCATCCACCCGACCCTATCAGTACCTATGTACTAATCTGTGTATAAAGGATTTATTTTGCGAGTTACAAAGGACTGTAAAAATATTAATACTTTGGAATTGATTAATACAGCTTTAGTTACGAGCCAGTTGGAATATAACTCAACTATATGGACTCCGTATTAGAGTTCACAACAATATACTCTTGAAAGAGTTCAAAATATTTTTTTAAGATGTGTTAATTTTAAACTCGGAATCAGATGTGAATTTACTAACTATGATTTCCTATTTAATACTTTAAACTTGTCAAAACTAACTAAGAGAAGAAAAGTTATAGATTTATTGAATTTATTTAAGATTGTCTACTTTACACGGGGCTTCCCAAATCTATTAGCGCTTATTAACTTTAAGGTACCCGGACGAATGACTCGTCAAGTACCTTCGTTTAGTTGCAACAATTCGCGAACGATAAACTCGTATAATGCTATTCTGAATAGGCATCATGTACTCGGCAATAATTATTCTGACGTTGCTGATATATTTATCATAAATTATATATCAATCAACTCTTTTTAATTATTTCAAAGATGGTGAACTGTAACTTACATTTGTCAAGCTATAGTTACGAGTATGAACGTATATTATATTTTTAAAATTTTAATTGCTTTCTCTTTACTTTTTTTCGAGTTTTTGTATATTTTTGTAAACACATATAATATGTTTTTTGGATTCTTATTTATAACTTTTTTTAAAAAACATTTTTTCTCTCAAACTTAGATTTTGTAATTCTCTATTTTTTTGTTTAATGTAATTATGATTTAAGATATACCTACATCTCCTTTTTTTTAAAAATAACTTTGAAAATAAATTTAAAAAATATTTTTCGTACTTTCTAACTTTTATATTCATTTTAATGATTTTTTAATTCCTTATTATGACTTTTTACTTTTTACACAATATGTTAGCGTGTTCATTGAATGAAACCATTATGATATAATATGTACATATACACTTTTTATGCTTTTTTTCCCTCGATTATCTACTGTATATTATTTAAAGTGTTCATTTTTACTCAATTTATATTTTTTGTAAATTAAAAGGCGCAACGTGCCGTGTATATTGATAAAAAAATATTTTAGTTTAGTTTATATTTACACCTAATGATGGGTAATTCGGAATACCTGAAACTAGTTCTGTTATAATATATTAAAATCTTATGTGGTAAAAATTACAACATGTTTCATTTTTATTAATTTGATGATTAGCCTTATGCTTCAAGTTCAAGGATTACAAAATATTCTATTATAAAAACACATTTTAAAATAAATACTTCATGTCGAACAAGTCGGAAATCGAACCCGAGACGTCTTTCATGGTAGGCATGAATATAACAAAATACAACAACATAACTGTAATTAAGTGTTTTAAATGATTGCGCTAGAAACCAAGAGTCGAATTGTGATAACAACAAAATATAAATGCAATTCAAACAACTAAATTCACACCATCTAAACTGGTGCACGGTGCACGGTGCACATACGAGTATTTGCATTGTGGAGGGGTGAGAAGGCTTTTTGATTTATTATTCACAAAGTGACCTGGCAAAACTAGAATCTCATAAATGAAATGATTTGTGCAAACACTTCGCTACCGGAGACGAGGATTTCGCACGAAAGGCTAAGATATTGGTCTGTTCTACGAGTCCAGGGAATAGTGCTATCTACTTGGTATTCTCAGCCTATCCCCACGGAGAAGATTTGTGTGTACACTCGGACACTCACACAGGTGGCGTCTTCACAACTTAAAGCGTGTTTTAAGGATATAATGTCTGCTTGTGCGCCCAAATTTACAGGTTGAGGCATTATAATCGTGGTTTTAATCATTATTTGATGAGACAGGAAGATAAGAATAAAAACAAAATACAATTAATTTGTACTGTGTAAAAAAAAACACTTTTCATTTATCATATTTATTTTACTGCATTTATTTATCAAAAAAAAAATATTTCCAAGTTTTTAATTGTTATGAAATTTAATTTTTAATTTTTGTTTCTATATTTTAAATATTTATTAGACATGCATTTATTTTTAAAATTAATAAGAGCATTTTTAATATTTTTTTATTTTAGATGTGAATAGGGTTGTGGTCCAGTGGCAAGTGTCTCAAAATCACGGCTCACAGGTCCGTGGTTCGAATCCCACTCAAACCCCAACATGATTCCCATTTTCTAATAGTGAGTTATTTACAACTCGTTGAAAATGGCCCTCAAAAATGAAATATTCGTCTAAATTATAAAAACGGTTTTACTTGTTTTTATTAAGAAAAAAAAACAAAAAAAATTGTGAACGTGTAAAAATATATATATGGATGTGTGTATGTATGTATATTTTATTTATTTCATTTTATATTATTTTATTTTATTTTATATAATATTATTTTATTTATATATATATGTATACGTATGTTGTATGTGTACATTTATAAACGTTTTTATTTCTTTTTTCATTGTTTTATATTTACTTTAATATTTCTTCTTCTTCTCTTCCTTCCCTATTTTCCCATCTCACTTCCTTTCACCCGTAGCGAACTGTACGTTTTGTTTTTTTATATTTTTGTTCCTATATGAAACCCATAATTGGTCTTGTGATTTTTTGTTATACTTTATGTATTGTTTATAGCTATGACTGTGTTGGTTGCAAAAATAAATAAATAAAATAAATTTAAATAAATCTTGCTATTTCGGTAGTATAATATATAATGTTCAAAAATATATTCCCGATACATGAGAGGGATAAATGTGTATTAATTGTCATAATATGAAAACAATATCGGTTATAGCCAGAAACCCCACGAAGTACATATTTTTGTAATTTGTAAATATAAAATATTAGATATTGGCGTACTTACAAGTATACGCAAATCCGCAGTATATTATCCATCCGTTATCTGAAAACAAAAAAATATTAAAAATAAGATAAGACTAAAATATTTGCATAAAGGAAATTTACACATTAAAATAAAAACTAAAAAAAACATAACGTCGTTGCGCCGGTAATATCAGTTAAGTGATTTAAAAAAAGATATTTTGAACTTCTCATTAAGATTAAACAATTTTGTTAATATAATAATATTTTGTCAAAATAAAATGACGTATTTTTCCTTTTTGTCACAAATAACAATGTAATTAGAAATAAGATCCATCATTAAAAGATACGTTGTTTAAATTATCTCCTTAAAAAAAATCAAAATGTCACTTAACAGATATTGCCGGCACAACGACAATAAACAAATTACAACAGGGATAAAGAAGATTTTAAAGAAGGGAATATTGAAGCCTGAATATGGAAGGAAAACTGTATTTACAGAGCTCATGACCAGTCAGTAGCTGGTTTAAGTGACAACTTTACTCACTGCATAACATTTACCATTTTTCATATGCTTGAAAATCAATATTTCTTCAATTCTTCCATCTGCTGATTTTAGTGAATTTAAAGAGCTGAAATCATCCTATATTAATTTATTTATTTTGACGGCTTACGCCTCTGACAAATTATTAAATAATATTAAAAAACAATTATAATAAAACAAAACACCTGAAAACAGTATAAAAAATATAGACACATGAAATAAAATCAGTAGAAAATAATAAAGAAAAATTAAATAAGAAATTATAATATAGGTATACAGCAAATTAACAATAAATAAAGGGTTTAAATAAAAAGAGTACCGAAGTAACAGAGGCGATGTATCATAGCGTAAACAGTAAAACAAGTATAACACTTGGTACATTTTTATAATTTAAAAAAGAATTGATTAAAAAGTAATGATTTTAATTGGTATAAAGATAAATTAAATAATTCTAAGTTTCCATGTTTGTTTCCTAACACGTGGAACCGTAATAATTTATTGTTGTAAAGAGATTCATCTGAATAAATTATTTCACATACTAGACAACGCCTGGAAACCATTTTCCAGTTTTCAAACTTCTTCTTGAACCAGTTGGTTTTATAAGAATATTTTGAGTTTGTCCAAATGTTTGTTGTCCAAATTTCACCTCCTAGAAAGTTAGTAAGATTAACCAATTACGGCGTGATGGTTTGTTTGTCGTTTGTCTGTCATTCGGGTTATATAATATAAAGTACATACAAAAATATTTAGGTCATATTCGGTCTCGTTTGGTTAGTATTTTCATCATGTGCATTTAAATTTGATTTTTAATTTGTCCTTGATATAAGTTTTCGAGTAGTCAGGTATGTCATTGAGGCGTGTGTTAAAGAATTTATTAAATTTGACTGTCCTGCATTTTTGTCATTACTTTTTTAGTCATAGTATTGTCTGGTATTATATTTGTAAGCATCTATACATTAATTGTGAGTCTTTATAGTACGTTTGACAACGTTAGTTTATATCGAGGCATGAATTTCACTTATTTAAAACAAAATAACGATTGCCGAGTATAAGAATACCATTTGTAACCTATGAAACAAAAAATCCATTGAATAACGAGAAATATGATAGAATCTGAAAGTCAAAACTTTATTTGGCTTCGGAACAAAGAAGATTTCTGCGAACAAAGGCAGAAAGTAAATGAAAAGCAGTAAGCCCCACAATAGCAGAAGTAAGGGAAGTTTAAGCCTGGCGTAGGCAAAAAAGCAATAGTCGTAAATTCGGAAGATTGTCATAGCAATATAATGGCAACTTGCTTTATATGAAAACGATTTCGCGTTAGGATGCAAAAAAATCATACAAAATATTCGTAATTCAACTGCCACGACGTAAGTAATGCCCGGTTAATAAATGTTTGTTATTCGACAAAGGTTGGTATGTCGGTAAGAAAGGTTTAATTAATTTTCATAAGTGTTTTATTACATCGAGAAGGAATTGTTTACATGTAAACTAAAATAAAACTAAAGTTCAGACAATGTAAGAAGGTATTTTTGTCAGAAAACAATAGCCTTGTGGCAGTATTTTTTTCCTCCGATTTTAGATATCGATTTTGAATAATTATCCGTCAGGTGGGGTAATAGAAACGGGTTTTCATGACTAAATAGCTTTTTACTAACTAAAAATAAAATAGAAAAAGTTTTAAAAAGAAGTTTATTTCATAGTTTTACTTGGCAACTCAATAGGAATATTCGAACCATGGTAAATCAAATTAAAACAAAAGAAAAATACAAAATATGACTCCCACAATAATTATAGGATGACAAAGATAGCAACAGAAATAGCTGTATACGTTACAATGATAATAAAAGCAAAAATTGTTTTATTTAGATTTACTCGGGAGTGTTATCTTTTAACCAGGGGCGAACCGCGTATAGAAGCGAATATACACAGCTAAACATTATATTTGACTAACCATAATAATGTTTTATTGTAACTTTATTTACAGAAAAACCAATAATTAATTACCATTTATTTGAAATCATTTCCACCGTTTGTATTTTTATCTTAATATAAATATAAGTTTTAATAAAGCGCGTCCAGAGCCTGCGGTGAGCCAAGAAACTAGCCGATTATTCCAGCTTATTTTTTCATGCAAATAAGTATACTATATTTTGAATGTATTAACCCCAGTGCGGGTTTTTTCTCCTAGATTATTAAACTTGCAAATTACACAAATTGTTTGAAGATTCTTGATTCGGAAAACCGTATTACCAACATTATTTCTTAAGGACTATTTTTCTTTGCGATGGTACTTTTGACATAAGACCGTAATTACTTTTATGCATCATATTGCAGGACATATTATATAGCACTCCACGCGGCCGTTTTAAGCACTAGTAATTACTAGAACAATGTGGCCACTTAAAACACTTTATTGCTCTTTAGTTCGCCCTATTCTTGAATATGCATCTGTAATCTGGTCCCCTCATTATGCTGTTCATATCAAGCGCCTTGAATCAGTTCAACATCGTTTTATAAGAAAAATTGCATGGAAGATGGGATTGGAAAGAGGAGACTATTCATATTCTGATATGGAGAGGTTTTTAAGCATATCAAGTCTTGAAAAACGCAGATGCATTGCAGATATAATCTGCATGTATAAAATTATGAACTGTCTCATTGATGCCCCTGAAATTTTGCAAAAGATTCTTTTTAACGTTCCCACCCGTAGACTAAGAAATAATGAAATGCTTTTCCTCGGTCACTACAGGACCAATTATGGTGCACAGTCGCCTTTGCCCAGAATGATCAGGCGGGTGAACGATCATCAAGATCTTGATTATTATGGTGTAAGGATGTCTTTCTTTACAAATCAGCTAAAGAATCTGTATAGTTAGCCTATGCTTTTTACTTAATCTAAAAAATCTATCATCTGTCTTTGCTGCTTATTTCTGTTCCTTATATTTTTTTATTCCTTTGTAAAAATTTCTTTTAATTGTAATGTTTATAATGGACTTTGTCCGTAAATAAATAAATAAATAAATAAATAAACATTTCAATTGAATACCTAAAATCGACTGAATTCATAGTGGTATTATTTATTTATTTTTTAATGAATTATATTTTTAAGTAATGGATAATATATCTTTATAATATAATATATCACGAAGTTACATAGTTTGAGTTCATTTCATGGATGAGAGTTGTTGTATCACACAGAACCACAGAAAAATATCAATTTATAGTATATATTACTTACATTATATTATGTACCTCCTATGTAGATACAAATATATGATTTTTTATAGCTTACCTATAAATAAAATCACCATTCACCACTGCTTTTAACATACTGAGTATGGATCACATAATAATAATCACGAGTGAAATAGTTATTTTTGCCGGTTGAACGGTCTAACATTTAGCAAACAGATACCAGGGTCCCTAACTATACAAGTATTTGAAATATTTTATGTTTACAGCGTACACTCCGCTTGTATTTTTTTCTTATCAACATCAAGACAAAACTGATTGCTCTGAGTAATTACGTGAGTTTGCCAGTGGCGGGGATGAGGAGTGGTGGTGGGAATGAGCAATGCGAAAAAATAGAGCTAAAGTTACCAGTGATCATCGCGCATAGTAGCATTTAAAAAAAATAAATTTTTTCACTGTCATAAATTGGCGCATAAATAAGTTCAACGTCAAAATTATTGTCTATTAACTTTGATTAATCGTATTGCAAACTCCTTAAAATGAACACGCATAATATAATTCGATATTCAATATAAAGTCGATTTGTCGATCGATAGTGAAGTTTTGCGGTGGTACGTCACTATTGCGGTGTCTCAACAATAAAGTACGGCATTTGTTTCCTACATTTAACTGTCAATATTTACAGAACTTCTTAAGCGTGCAAACGTCAGAAGTCTCTTCTTAGGTTGACTATATAATATTCAATATGACTCAGGGTAGTTGGCCGCTAACAGCAGAGTCCTGGAAAGATTTTGTGAATTCCATAGCGATATAGCTCCACTTATTTGTAAGTTCATTTAAAAATATTCTGGTGAAAAAGGGTTAGAAGAGATTGATTAAGTTGCATCTATCGGTTAGTTTGGATATATTTGTACGAGTACATAGGTAGCAAATGTCTTGAAAAATCGATAGATACGTCTCAAAATTGGTACCAAGACATAAAAAGTAATTATTTATGTAGGAATTTAAATTTAAAAATCAACGAAAATCCTCCAAATAAAGAAGAATTTGATTTTCATTTTTGTTTGTCTATGTATTTGACAAAACATTAAAAGACATCAACACAACACATGGTTTTTTATTATATAAATAAAAGACGAGTGATACTTTAATCCACAAATTTGGAATATCCAGTGACCGGTTTCATCGCTTTCGCGACATCTTCGAGACTTGTATCTTTATTAAGGGGTTCAATGTATTTATACAAAACAGAGGTAAGAATGTATAATTTAAAATAATATGATACCAGTCTCGAAGATGTCGCGAGCGAGAAATTACAATGAACTTCCATCAAGAATTTTCGCTAACAAACTTAAATATTTTGATATAAAGTTTATTTATTTATTACTCGTTTAGATATTGTATGTTGAAAATAAGCAAAAAGTTGCGATGCGACAATATATTTTTCTACAAAAAAATATGAATATTTTGAATTACCTTAAGACGAGAGAATTCGCGCCCGATGAAAGTAACTGCACGTATTACGTTACCATACTTGTACGCAATGTTCGTTAGAAGGGGCGTGTAACGTTAAAATAATGTGACGCCAACTGCGAGCCGTTTTATACTAGTTGTTTTTAAACCCAAAAATAATAAAGGACATCTTATGTTTTGTGCATTGATAGTTAAATCATTAGAGTTCATAGAATTATAAAACTTCAGAAACCGCGTACGCGCATCAATCTGAAGCCACCTTAACAAATTAAATAAGAAGTTTTACGTTTTGGCCATTAGTAACTCTGTAGTCATTGCTTAGTAGGCAACTGCCGATTTAAATTCAATTATGCCATGTTGTGTCGTTTCCAAAAATTAAAATACTGCTGGGATTAAATGGGAATAGGGTGGGATTACATTTAATGTGTAAGTAGCGAATTCACAAATAACATTATATAAAAATCGATTATTTTACCGTCTGTCAATAAAACAAGATGGACATTTTGTTAGTATTGCCAGGGTGGTTGAATTTTTTACCCGGCTTTCTATTTATAAACCTTAGTTTAATACTAAACGGTATTAATTTACTTAATGATTATTCAATGTTTTTTTACGATTGCCTGAGCACGCGATTTGATGTGTTCATGCAAGATTTTACATAGAAGATTTTTATTTAAAAAACATATGATAAGTTATATGAAAATCGACCAAAAAGGACCTCGAAGATTTATTCATTAAAAATCTGACTTATTTATCAAAAGACTGCCTGACTTCTCATTTTCCGCAAAGCGCCACTTCGAGACCACATTGAAAATAAGAATTTTCCTGAGCAAGGAGACACCGAAGTCAGTTCACATTTAGTTTAGTGGTCGTGAGGTGCTACCTCCTAGCGATAATATCAGGAGCATTGAATAAAAAAAATACTGATGCTGGAACAGCATTAAAATAACAAAATACTAAATGTATATATCACCATCATCACGATTCCCTTTCCGCACCTAATGGCGCATAGGGCACTGCATTGGTACACCAATCGCAGCGTATCTTGATTTAAAAAATGTAACTTGACGTTAAGATGATCAGTCTTACGCTTCAGGTACCAGTCCAATGACTTTGAAATATTCTGGATTGAAAATACCCGTTTAAATAAATATTTTATATCAATCACGTCGGGATTCAAACCCGAGACCTCTCGCATGGTAGGCAAACGCGCTGACCATTACACCACGAGGCCGACTAAAAAACTTATATATAAGGTAATAAAAACTTCAATAAATGTTACTTAATATATTAAATAAATCTTCTTTGTGACGATAATATAAACCTTAAGCCTAGACAACGACTGCTCAAATGATATACATGGTCTGTCTTACTGTACGATGTAGTGGTGTGGACTCTTAAAGATAATATTGTAAATCGCGTCGAAGCATTTGAAACGTGGATCCGCCGTAGAATTTTAAGAATATCTTGGACTGATATCATAACCAACAATGAAGTATTACGTAGAAACAATACTAATAGAGAACTATTCACCACTGTTAAGCTCCGTAGGATTTCATATTTTGGTTATGTGTTGAGACGTGCCATACTTCAGCGTTTCACGAAGAGGAAGATCAAGGGACGTAGAGAGATCGGAAGAAAACAGCTTTCCTGGCTTCGAAACATCGGTGCATGGATCAGGATTAGAACTGTAGAAGAGCTGTTTCGCACTGCTCAGAATAAGGAATCTTTCTCCCTAGTGATCGTCAACATCGGGGGGACGCAACATGTCACGTTAAGAAGAATATTAAATAATTAATAATTAAAATATTCCTCACTCATTTAGAATAAAAAATGTAATTTCAAAAAATGCAATGAGCCAGTTTAAGCCGCGAACAAATGCCCTGAATTACCATATTTAATTCCAAAAAAAATATGTTCAATAAAATATCTATCACTCTCATTTAAGTTTGCGGTAAAAGCGACATCTCTCGAATCGCGTCGTGTTCTTTCCTAACGAATACATTGTATTTATTCGATGTTCACTAAGCTCTCCTTCCCCGTTACAGCCGTGATTTGTCCATGAATATGCGATGAAGTTAGTGATCGTCAACATTGGGGGGACGCAACATGACACGTAAAGAAGAATATTAAATAATTAATAATAAAAATATTCCTCACTCATTTAGAATAAAAAATGTAATTTCAAAAAATGCAATGAGCCAGTTTAAGCCGCGAACAAATGCCCTGAATTACCATACTTAATTCCAAAAAAAATATGTTCAATAAAATATCTATCACTCTCATTTAAGTTTGCGGTAAAACCGACATCTCTCGAATCGCGTCGTGTTCTTTCCTAACGAATACATTTTATTTATTCGATGTTCTCTAAGCTCTCCTTCCCCGTTACAGCCGTGATTTGTCCATGAATATGCGATGAAGTGGACTGCTCTAACACAGACCGAACGGCGAACGTTCGTTGGCGGGAAAATTCAAACTATCAGGTCCCGTCTTCAGTCTGCGCTCACTAAAAGGCTAAGAAATATTTTATACGTGAAGACTTGCTCGAACGTAAACCGTGATGAAAATAATTTTTCAGTAGATCTCAGGACGCCATTTTGCAAAAACAAAATATCCCTAGGTTTCAAATTCAGATTCAGATAGGGATTCAGAAATTGAATAAGTTCTCGCTATTTCCCGACAAATAGTGCTATCTTTTATCCCTTTGACAAATATCATTAGCCTTTTTACATAGCCAACTTCATGATGAAACGCAATTCCAATCAGGCTTGAAAAGACAGTATACTAGATAAGGTTATTCTGTTGGGAGTGCAAGCAACATATTTTTTCATAACACGTCGAATTTTAGCCCAAAAATAATTTTAAAAAAATAGTAGAAAAATTTAGGGGAATTTCCCAGCAAATACTATTTTGCACTGCAATATTTTTTAAGTCTGCAACTGAAACACATAGAATTCTTACGAAGACTTATGACGACTTTACTCTTTCGGAAACAACATGTAGATATTGGTTTCGACGCTTTAAAAATAATGATTTTGATGTTGAAGATAAAGAACGCTCTGGCGCACTAAAAAAGTTTGAAGACGAACAATTGGAAGCATTACTCGATGAAAATCCACGACAAACGCAAAACGAATCTGCAGAATCATCAGAAGTTGGCCATACAACAAATGCCAAACTTTTAATAGCCTCGCCACACTATGCTCCTTGCGCTGCTCCTCACTTTGCTCCTCGCGCTGCCGCCCTCTCGCCCGATGTTGCCCTTTCCGCCCACACACTGCTCTACTCGCGCAATTAATCGCGAGGCTCCGAATTTGTCATTTATCTCTCTATACAATGGACGATAAAACTGTGACAGCGTGCGCGCTATGCATTTTAAGTATAGCTAATTATATCAATGTCATACAAAGAAATATACATCATTCAAAAATGACGCTTGCGTCTTGTGTGAGCACTTGATGTGTACTGCGACCGCGCGATTATGTGGCCAGCTACTCGCGATCATATTGCCGGTCCTCTGACTCGCGCTCTAAAACTGACAAAATAGGGAGCGGCGGGCATGACGAGTAATGTTGCTACACTACGTCTCTGCCTCTTTTACTCGCTACTTCCCATGCCACTCGTCGAGTGTGTAGCAGACCCATAAAAGCATTGTGAATGATTCAAAAGCAAGAAAATTCAGTGTTGTACGAAATTATACCACGAGACATCTAACGAAAAAACATCAAGAACTTATTTAAGTTCTCAATATATATTTTTATTATTTAAAGCATTAACTTTGTGAGTGTGGTTTTTGCATGTTGGTTTGCATGTTGGTTGAATTGGTGTCCTGACGAAGAGACAGGTACGTCTCGAAACCAGCAGACATAGAAAAGTCGGTAAGTGGTTATATGCAAATATGTAATAATATTTATCTCAATATATACTTATCATAACGTCACTAGAAATTGGCACTTGGTCATCTTACCCTCCTATAACAAATGATAAAAACACGCTAAATTTGATTTACCAATGCAGTTACCTATATACCACTGGGTGCGGAAAGGGTCATAATAATTATATGATTTGGATATTTGTAGCACTAACTTTGTAGGTCATTTTTATATTTTAGAGATTTATAAATTGAATTACTTTGTTTTATGAACCACTTTTTATTGACAAACCCGACTTGTATCGGCAACTTCACGTTGCCCTCTTCAGTGTTATATAATAACTAAATATACATGTGAGCACATTAGTAGGTGTCGATAAGCATATAGGAGAGTGTAATTGTGTTTATGGTGGGGTAGAGGCAGGGGAGGGAGTAACTGTGCTGACGGTAGGGTTAATAATAATGATAATGTTTGGATAATTGATATAGTGCCATTTTTGTGAAAATCACCTCAAGGGCGCTGTACAATAAATAAATATCCCAACACGTCTTGCAGCTACAGAGCGCATGGACGGTTGGGATTCTAGTTCCTCGTCTCCAATTATGATATATTACAATTATAATATATATGAGCTAGATAACAGAACGTCTCGCACCTACAGAGCGCATGGACAATAAGAAATCTAGCCCCTATTTACATTTTTATTTTTTTATTTTTTATTTGACAATGAAGTTTAGAGTTGAAGTAATATTTTAAAAACGAAATAAAAAGAAAATTTATAAAATTATAAGTTAGATAACAACAAGTCTTGCAGCTACATTTACTAAATTTAGATATTTGATAGTTGATAACATTTACATAATATGATAAAAATTATATGATAGCTATCATCACAAAAAGTTTTGCAGCTTTAAAACGCATCGACAAATGGAATTTCAACAACATAAGAATGATTTTAAAAAGTTAATAATAAAACATAATTTTAAAAAAGGCAATCATAATACATTGAGCAAAGAACTAGTAAGTATGGCAATTAAGTGAAGATGTAACAGCACAAAAAGTAAAATATAAAAAACTAAACAAAGATAGCATTCCTTAACTTATTATTAAGGTTAACAAGACAAAAGACGATACTCAAACTCAAACTCGTCCCTGTTTTATTTTGGTATGCAGTAAACAGGATCTATTGTCTTTTTCCTAGTAAATAACTGTAAAAACACTTGGTTCACATTTGGCAGTTCCCTGGGAGATGATAGTAGAAACGCATCTGTGTGCGTAGTGTATAGTGTAGGTACCAAGAAATCTATCCGCTTCATTTAATTTTTTTTTGTTATTACTATACGCATGTTTTTGATTATTATTATTTTACTTTAATTAAGATGTTAGATAAACTTGTGTATTACTTTTGATATTCGAATAATTTTACGTGATACAGGAAAAAAGGAACAAAGATAGGTAGCACTATAGCATACATAAATTGTTTTATAATAAAAAGTTAAATTTCGGCACTTGATCTTCACTTTTTCAACACTTTTTTAAACAGTTTTAACAGAAGCACAGTTATAAAATCACGAGAGTTTGTGGCGTTCGAATATATTTTGGTTAGAACAAAGCGTTGAATATAATAACGTGTACAAAACGATGCTTTAAATGAATTATCTCATCTAAAAAATTGTTAAATTTTGGCACTGGATCTTCACAAATAAACACATTTTTAAAAAGTTTTAACAGAAGCACAGTTATAAAATCACGAGAGTTTGTGGCGTTTGAATATATTTTGGTTAGGTTAGGTTAGAACAAAGCGTTGAATATAATAACGTTTATAAAACAATGCTTTAAATTAATTATTTCACCCTTTGTTTATAACATGTCAACACCTTAGCGACTTAACTCAATGTTTATAACAATTTAACACATATTTGTGTATTTTAAACTAAAGTTGCAGAGAGGAACTATATTTCATACCCAGCCCGCTCGGAGGCTGGGTGTGGTTAGACTTTACAGGGAAGATATTAAACATAGGGCTTTGACTTAAGTTTAATTGATTATTTATAATATTTAACAAATAACAACTCCTTTTATTTTGAAGAAGGAATCGGATTATGACATTTAAAAAATAGAATTAATAAACTAAATAATTTGGAAATAATTTAAAAACAAAAAAGCCGTCAAACAAAATTTAAATAGTATAAATAATCAATTAAACATAAGTCAAGGCCTTATTTTTAATATTTTCCCTATAAAGTCTAACTTTACCTAAAATTTATCTAAAATTACCTCCTCCCCTACCTCTATCCCACCATAAACACAATTACCCTCTTCTATACTTATCGACAGCCACTAATCGGTTCACTGTTTCTTAAACCTGCTGTTTATTACCCTGAAGAGGGCAACGTGCAGTTGCCGAAACTAGTCGGTTGTGTCAATTAAAAGCGTTTCATAAAACAAAGTTATTTTATACATATTTCTAAAAAGTAATAATAATAAATCAAATAAGCATATAAGTTGAGTTTTTCCAAATGTTTGTAGAAAAACCAACTTGATTTCACCCACTAGGACGTTATTAAGATTAACATATTACAACAGAGATAAAAAACATTTTAGAGAAAGAAATATGGATGTTTAAGTGTATACAGGGCTTATGACCTGTCGTTAGTAAAATCACTTAACAACACTCTTTACTGTCGGATCAAAATCATTGCAAATATAATTAAGCCGCCATAATCTTATGAAACTAATAATTAATTATGGATACGCTATATCACAATTTAACGCTATTTAAGGTTGCACCAGAACTTCTCTAATCTACCATCTTGTTTGTGGGAAGTCTGAACACTTTTTACAGTAGAGTAATTAAACTCAGCGAACTGAATTAATTTCGACGGGGATACACAAAATGTCCGTCAAGGGGGTGTATTAAGACCCAACCCCACAGTGAGAGCGCGATTTAAAGAAAAAATTAAACTAACGTTTATTGATGGTTGTTTTCGAGAAGTACATTTATCTTCTTTTAATGAAAATGACAATGGATTTAAAATATCGACTCGAAATACAAAAAAAATAAAAATATTTCAAACATTCATAAACAAACAGGTTATATAAAAAGATTATTTGATTATTGGTTAAAGGGACATTACTTATCAAAGTCATTCTTATATGACATATTTTCAAATTATTTACTTTTAATACTTAATTATTTTTGTGGAAGGTTTAAACTTCCGTATTTTTACCAACCCGTTTTGTTGGCAAAGTATAATGATCTCATTTTTTCTCATGCATTAAAACACAGCAACAGCAACATAAACAACAGCATTCAGATAAAACTGCTTTACCATATTTTTCACTATTAACTGAACACTTACTCCCACACAAATCCACACAAACACACCTCTACACTTACTCTCATACAAACACACCCTTTTGTTGTAACACAGTTAAATATGTTTTTTTATTTAGAAACTTCGCTGGTCGGTCTTTAAACCGTATTTTTTAATGTTATTATATCATTGTCGACTGGTTGTTTCTGTAAAAAAAAAAAATCAAATTATCATAAATAGTATTGTTCACGTCAGCTGGTTCAGGGTTCTCGCTTCGACGGTCTCGCCAATCTCAGGTGACATGCGAACGAGGAAAAAGATACAGTTTCTTCAAAATACTATTGATAATCCAAATTCCGCAATGTCACATAAATCACATTTGAAAACAGTCTGAAAAAGTTGAGCGGGCACATAGTCATTAAACACACAAATCAGCTCAAATAAAACCACAGGGCAATCACACCCTCACACTCGTAACTCGTAACACTCGAGGATGCGTACAAGCCTCGCCTGCTACGGTCTGACTTTCAGTCAGCAACTCTACAAGCGCACTCCAAGATGAAGACTAAAGCTTGTTACTCTCTCACAAGCTTTCCAAAACCTATTTCGATTCCATTCTATAAAAAATAATACAGACATTTAAGTGTCAAACAAAATATTTCTGAGACCTTTTGTTTAAAAATTGTTTAAATTACAAGATTTCTCTTTCTCAATAAATAAAATTATACGTGACATCCTAGGATAAAAAATAAAAAACTAAACTAGGATCTTAATACTTAAGTATAGGACAAATGCCCAGTTCTTTGAAATATTACATAAACAATACAAAGATACAAAGTATACACAGTAAAATAAATATCTCAACTTCAGTAGACGACATTTAAAAGGGAATAAAACAATCATTCACGACACTTTTGAAAGAAATGTTGCAAAGCAGAACATGTTGCAAAGCAGAACAACAACATCCGAAATTACTAGTCGGTATAAAAAATTAAATAATAAAAGTGCTCTTGCCAAATCTTTGGCACGAAGTTGTCAGTAATTTGAATGCGTTCTTTACAAAATATATTGTTTATAAACGAAATATTGATCAATTTAGTTTTGGCCCCAACAAGTTGATTACAACAAAAAAAAAAAAATTGTTTGGGATTCTGAAACCTTTTCAACCTTCTGAAATGTGTAAAAAAAAATTCAAACTGCCAAGTCATAATTAAAACTAATAAGGTGGTAATTTAGTCCATTAAACAATATTCCATTGTAATGGTCACCCTTAGTAAATTCACGCTCTTCACTTCCTTCCCCTCACATGTTTTTCCCAAAAGATGCAAAAGTATATAATCAGTGTACGCTAGTAGTGTTAGCTACTAACAGCATGTATACTATCAGCATAGTATTATGTTTTTTTGCAACTACTACTGTGGAGAAGATGTGAATTTTTAATCTGCGCCTGCGGTTTAATTTTCAATAATTTTCTCTCCGTCCAATTAGTTTATGTGTATTCTCATATGCATAAATAAATTAAAAGTACATTGTCAAGCGTCCTCGGCACGGGATACCCCAGAGAGGACACACTATTTTTACGTTTTATATTTTATATAATGCAAAAATTAATTAATAAATTAATAAAATGTACACAGGGCTTTAAGGCTGGGATAAAAGAAAAAAACGGAAAGCGCTTGCGCCGAGAAATGTAAAGCCTTTGATTCTAAAAATATAAAGAACGTGTAAGGATAAGGTACATGAGATTGGTAAGAGACATTACCGTTTTTCGGTTAATCATTCCAAAAAATAAATTCACCAACCAAAAGGTAAAGTAATATTAATAATAATGATTATACTTCACAAAAATTCGTTTCCCACCAACCAATTATTTCCAGAAGCTGAATTTTTGAAGCTACGAGAAATCTATTGCCAGCAGTTTCTAAAATATGTTTTTATGCGTCTATATTTTTTTTCTAAAATATATAGATCTACATATAATAATAGTTTACTCGATATCCCTAATTGTAAATCCAGACTCGCGCAATAAAACTCATTTCTGACTGCTTCAAAACTGTTCTATGCATTTCATAAGGATGATATGATAGAGATCAATTGAACATAGTTATGCAGAAAGCATCCAGCCATAGAAAAGGGAAACTGAGATAATAGCACCTTTATGAAACGAGTGAATAATCATAGTATGTACACAACAGTTGGAATGTTTTTGACTTTAACAAATGATAAACAATTAATAGATAAATGCCGTCAGATTTTTCTAGTGCTATGGGTGTTTTTTGCAAATTGAGAAATGCCTTTTTTGTGATCGACATTATTTTTAGAAGGTGATTATTAGAGTTTTTTGTATGAAAGCGGTCTGGCTGTTTTTATCAGAACATAGCATTGACCTCACTGCACCCAAAAACACTAATATCTCATTTTCTCAAAATTGTGGACTGGCTGCTTTCTGCATAACTAATGTCAATTATTAGAATTTGTTTCGATTTTATTTTTTGTGGAAATGATAAATAAAAAAAACATATTTAAAAAGCTTCTTCTTTTTATTGAAAAGCGTTTACATATTATTCTTTTTTCATTTTTATTCACAAAAAATGTGTCCTAATTAATAATCACTTATTTCATATTTTTTAAATATCTATCGTATTCTTCCAGCAGCCTTTATTGAATTTAAAATAAAATGTAAACCAACACACGAGCCATGCCTTCGTGGGATTTTTTTTGTGCTTAGTTAATATGTGTATTTTGTATTTGTAACTTATATATACCTATTTTAAAATATAAAGAAAAAATATAAATATTATTAAGATTAAGGAGAAAAAATATATTCTTACAGAAAGAGCGAGTTTAATACAAGAAGCGAATTTCCGTTTTATTCTAGTGCAGATTATTTGTGTTATTAATACATTGATAGTTAACAATGATCTAATTTACAAGATTTTTTTAAAGGAAAAGAAATTATTGCGTTTTAATGATTTATTGTCAACCTGTAAATTGTATGTGTTTGTGAGTACCAGGCAGAGTCACCCGATTTAATAAACTATTCTACTGCGGCAAATCAGCGGCTAATTATAGCGCGAATTCACCAATAGTACGAATGCATGTACTTGTGAACCAATATGCTAGCAACGTAGATGTCTTTAATATGAGCCTTGCAAATTTTAAAAGGCAATGTATTTGTTCCATATCAAATATAAATTAAGATTGTGATATATTTTTCAACAGTATTTTTTACAATCACAAACTTTGAATTGAATTTTCTTTTATATCTGATACGACGTTTCCTATATATTTTTCTATACCCGCCATAATTCTAAATGCTGTACTTTCTTTTATTTCTTTATACTAAATACATATTGTTTGGATGTTATATTAATCATATATCAGTGTATATATTAATGGGCGTGAAAAAAAAATACATTTTATAATATCATCGCTTTTTTGTACAATATGTTAAGTGCATTGTATTTTCATTTCTTAATTCTGATCTTCACGATCGATGCGCACGATTCTATAATCGATTTTTTGAAGTAATTTTTTTATGAATGTTTAAACGGAAACCGTCCACTTAAACGGTATGTTTTGTCAGAATAAGGTTAAGTGTTTAGTTACCCATATTTTGTTATTCAATGGACTAAATATTTTTCTAGATCTCCCAAACAAATATGCACGCATAAAGAATTCAAACAAAAATGTAATCAGCGTTAAAGAATTTGATTTTCATTAGCGTTTTAAAGTCGTGGCTAGTAAAACATTGAATAAAAAACAAAAATTCGTACCCAAAAATGTAGCGTCTTTGACGGATGGATCACGCAACTCCTGCAAAAACAGATGAAAAATATTTCCAAATCATATAAAAATTACGCGGCCATAAAAGGCAGACCCGCCACAGGCCGTATCTTATCGCGAGAGTAGGGGTAATTTTATTTTAATATTATTCCAGATTTTATAGGGCTGTTTTGAATGTGCCATTTAAAACAATGAGAGTAAAACTCCGCTTTGGACAATAAAGCGCAGAAGACGCCCAAAAGTGATAAAAAGTTTATTTGAAGCCTGTTTCAAAGCAATCATTTAAAGCTTCCTGAACGATCTTTCTTAACTTTTAATTTGGGAGTCTGTTAGGAGAATTTTAAAAGGGTATCACTGTAACGAACCGATGTAATGAAATTTACAAATTAATAAAATCACTTTACGACACTGTTCCGTGCTTGTGCCCTTAACATTTACCGCATAATTCTTGTTGGATAATTATTACAAATCTTCCGTTGTGGTAACTATCTTCTAGACTTATTACGCAGTAAAGTTCATTATTTGCGCACCATTTCAAACATTGATCCAAGTTGTTATTCAGGATATTTAAAAGCTACTCGAGCTTCTCCGACATTTCCAAGGTAACTATGAACTTCAAAATTATGTAGGTTTGATGAATTTAACTATTAAGTAGTTGATTCAGAGTAAATAAGAATTATTTGTGTCTTTTCAAAATGTCATTTAAACAAATGAATATTTTTAGTACATTTTCAAACCTGTATATATTTAGATGGTATGGAAAACAGTTGTAAGCTGATATTTTTTGATTCTGAGTTAAAATAACTATGTTTTTTTACAAGAAGGAAATGATCACAAAATTGCAATATTTGGGAAAATCATAAGAACGCAACTACTTTCCTTTTCTAAAAAAAGAGCTCTAACTGAAAAAACGGGTAAAAAAAAAGTTATCAATATAAATATGTCCATTTAATATGGCATTTTCTAGGATGATATACGTTACATGCTGGAAAAAAAATAGACGCCATTATATATGAATAATACAAGAACATAGACAAAATGATTGATATGTGAAGAAGGGAAGAGAGGGAATAAGATTGAACTGGGTGGGAATAGAAGAGGGAAAGAGATGGTCGTAGTTGAATTTGATACAGTGATCGCATGAACGAAAACAACTTGTCATCAAAAAAATAAAGTTTGCGATATTTAAATAAATATAAAACAACTTTTTTTCAATTTTTATACTTCTTCTTGGACCCGGCCGATTTATCAACAAGTTTTGAGTTTGTCCAAACTTAAAGACAGATCATAAGCCCTGTGGATGACTAGTCTTCTATATTCCCTTTTCTAAAGAGTCTTCATCTCTGTTGTAATATGTTGTTAAAATTTCTTTACTATTTATTTTATATTAAGTAGTAGTTTAAAAAAATAAATATATGTAAAAAAAATAATCGTTTATTGTTCTTCCTAATTGTATTCATTTCTTCATTAAAACGTATTGTTTTCTCAGTTTTTTTTTTACATGCTCAAAATATTTCAATTACCGAATAATTTTTTTTTTCATAAATATTTTTATAACTGGCCATATAATTTCTACATTGTTCATCTTTTTTAGACTATTTAAATTGTAAATAACCGTTTAGTATTAATTTGTTTTAAATACATTACTAATAATTCTACCTAATATATACGTTATAAAACAGCGCGTTATCGACAAGCATTATCGACAAAATCAAGAAAGGAGCTCTGCGCTGGTTTGGACATGTAGAACGAATGGACAGCGAGAGAACGGCTAAGAATATTTACAATGCGAACGAATGTTGATGGATGCAGAAATAGAGGAAGACCGAGAAAGACATGGCATGACCAAATCCAACAAATACTTAAAGATGGACATGTCAAAAGTCGGAATAATCGGCGCGCGTGCATGAGAAGATGTATGAATGTAGAGGAAGCGAGATCTGTATGCAAAGATAGAGTGTTGTGGCATTCTATCATCTCTGCCTACCCTTACGGGGAAACGGCGGGATGGTTTGTTTGTTTGTTTGTAAAACAGCGCGTTTTGCGTCAGCTAGTTTTTACACTTAAATACTTTATAGTCCCTGGAATGTTACCTGAAGCGTAAGATTGATCATCTCACCTCCTTGTAACAAAAATGATCAAGATATTTTGCGATTGGTGTACCAATGCAGCGCCCTATACGCCATTAGGTGCGGAAAGGGAAGATAATGATGGTATGTTATAAAATAAATAATTTTACCTACAAATAGTCCGACTGTTTTATCATTCCAGAATAATAGTGTTGTGATAGGATTCGGTCATTAAATCAACCCGCTTTTTAAAACAAACCTTCGGTCGGGTTGAAAATCAATTATACAAGCGCTTTATCTAAGTCAAAACGTCAAAAGTGACACGACAAAAGTGATTGGAAATCCCTATCACGTGACCAGAGAGACTTGCCAAGAAGACAGAGTGGAGCAAAAGGGAAAAGAGAAAACCTTTTAAGGGAAAAGAGGAACTCACTTAGAGTTTAGTTTACTTTGGCTTCTCCGGTCGTGGTGGACTCGAAAATTTGGCACCCGGTAAAGATGGAAGATGACACTAAAATATATTAAAAAGGGCTGACATTTTGTTCTGGCAGCACGATAAAATGTCGGCGTCACGTCTGCAAACAAACGTTATATCAATGGATTTTGTTATGCGTATAATAGATACCTAAAATATATTACTTAGGGAGATTTCACTATACAATAAAAGTGTGTTTTGATAAGATTTATATATGATGCTAGATATAAATGCCAATAAATACAAAGAATAAGTTCTTTTGCGGATTTATTACTAAAAGCAATTTCTTCCAGCCAAACAAAAAACAGACTGGTCAAAAGAAAAAAATACAACACTCACCCCTTTCCCGAAACTGTTCATAAAGACTTGTGTCTTTCTTTAGATTCGCATATCACTATAAAATTTTTAAAACTAATTAAGCGAAAATGCCATATTTCTTTACAATCAAACCGCGAAAACAACAAAACATAGAAACTTTAAAAGGTTTCATTGCACTCCTTGCTGCAGTATTGTCAATTTGTGATCAATCAAATACACATGCTCAGTACTATCACCTTTTTCTAATTTCCCAGTATGACAGTAAAGGAATACAGTGTAAGTTCCAAATTACGATCGCGGCTGCATGCTCAAGATCCCGCTTCGGAAAGGAAGAAGAACGTAGCAATACAAACAAAACTAACAACGACACAAGACTCAAATACATATAAGAGGCTTAGTTTGACGGTATTTTTTAAACCACTGAACTTCCTCACTGTAAAGCAGGCTTTCTAGAATGGTCATCTGTTTCTGCCTAAGCCGGCTTTAACCTGCATTTATTGCTGTAAAATAATATCAAAATGTATGTTGTAGTATTTTGAATGGATAATTTGAATTTTTACGTTACCTGTAGACGATAAAACTTCAAATAAATATCATCGAAGTATTTATAACATGAAATGGAATTGTGTTCGGATAGGATAAAACACATCACTATGCAAATTTTTGTTTTCATTAAAACCGTCAGAAGTTTGAATCACTCAGTTATTCGTCCCAGGAGAGTATTGGAATGATTCAAAATGGAACGGAACAGTAAAATAATTTTCAACTTTGGATTTTAAGGTAATATTTTTTTTATTATGATAATTCTAACATTTCCTGTAAGTGTATGTAGTGAATTTAAGCATAAGGTTTTTAAAGTAACGCGAAATACAAGATCTAAATATTTTTTTTTTAAATTACTATTCCCTTTCGTAAATCGTATTTTTTGCGTAATAATGTTTATTTTGCAGATGTTAATAGATCGTCGAGATCTTAACATTATGCCAGGCCGAGATAAGCATTATCGAAAAAACCAAGGAAGGAGCTCTGCGTTGGTTTGGACATGTAGAGCGAATGGACAGCGAAAGAACGGCTAAAAAAAATTATTTTCATTTAAAATATTTTTTTAAATAAAAATTTCACGATGCGAACGTTGATGGATGCAGAAATAGATAAAGACCGAGAAAGACATGACATGGCATCCAACAAATACTAGAAGATGGACATGTCAAAAGGCGGAATAGTCGGCGCGTGCGCATGAAAAGAGAAATGAATGGAGAGGAAGCGAGTTCTGAATGCAAAGACAGAGTGATATAGTATTTTTTTCTCTCTGCTTACTTTTAAACGGAAACGGTGTGATGGTTTCGCGATTACAAACGCTATCTTCATCGGTACATATCGAGACGGTATAAAGTAACATCGATATTTATGTACGAAAATGCGTACACTTGTATAAAATATTTATAGTATGTTCGTCGGTAATCTGTAACTGAAAACGTTTAAAAAATTGCATATTCTTTTTTTCTAATTAAGATAAATGTTTACTTTCCATCGTAATGCAGGCCCTGGACGAGTGCTATCGACTCGATGGCTGCTCTGAGAAAAAAATCTAGTGGAGATGCAGTCTGCATTGTAGTGAGGTTGGCGCGTTTGCCTACCACGTTGGGGGTTCCGGGTTCGATTCTCGGGAAAGTCGACATGAAATATTAAAAGTTAATGTGGTTCTACAATTACATTTATATATTTACATTTATTAAGTACAGAGATGCAGCTTATAGTGACGACACGGAACGACACATGCGTGTAGACTTACCCCGACTCGCTGTAAAATTTGAGTCATTGATCAGAAAAATAATTAAAGATAACTTTCCTTTCCTTTCCCATTGTAAAACGTGCCTAGATAAATATAATGGTTCTAGGTCCAGCGTTTGTAACCCCTGTTTGTGATTTCAAATATTTGCATGTTTATTTGATCCCACATGTGATTCGTCATTTGTTTTCCTGTTTTGATTTAGTATTATTATGCTGTGCTTTTCAATACACCCGTACATTGTACAACGAATTTTAAGTGTAAGTTTAGTTTTTATCACATTTCATTTATGAAACTAAAAACGCAAGTGCAGGCCTCCATTGTGAAGTGGTTCAAACTTTTGATTCACGCAAGGAAGGTTACGGATTCGATTCCCGGTAAAAAAAAAAAAACGAGATTTTTCAGGTCTGGAATCAATAAGACCATCCTGGCAAAATGAGATGAAAATTTTTATTTTATTTTATTGAAATCACAAATAATCTACCTGCATTAGTACCTACACTTATTTCATGATACCCCCCGGATTATTTTCGCAACACGGATGGTACGGTGATCAGTCTTAAGGTCGAATCGCACTGCAGCGGCGCTGCACGGCAAAATTTTGTATGGAGTGCCGCGCAGTGAAACCCAACTGTAGTGCGTTTTTTTTATTTATTTTTTATTTTATTTAACTTTTTGTACATAATCTTATTTGTGCATTGGTAGGCTTATTGCCAAATGGAATTTTTTTTCAACAAATTTTTTAACCCAAAGCAGTGAAAATATAATTTGTGTTGCTGCGATACGACGTGCAGTGCCGCTCTAGTGCGGTTCGAGCTTTTTGTCAGTCCAGAAACAGTGAAACATTGCAGCGCAAAAGTATATTTTTAATTATTATTTCGTGTCAACCATATCAAGAATAGAACCCAAAATCTGTTACGTGATAATCTAACGTGCTTATCACTAAAGCATGAGCATAAAAAAAAACCCTTTAGCAGAGTCTTCAGGAAGATCCGAGAGGTGGGGACGACGTGTTGGCATCTGCCCACACCCCCTCCCCCTTTCATTTATTTGCATGGAGTTTGAATTCCTTAAGCATAATTTATTAAGTTAACTTTCCTCAAAACGCAGCTTACATACAGTCCCACGGGAGTCAATTTTTTAAATATATTTTATTTAATTTTAAAACCGACAGAGTCATAGTAATAAACAATACATAAAGAATAACAACAAATAACAAGACCAATGATGGGTTTCATATAGGAAAAAAATAAAACAAAACGTACAGTTCGCTAGGGGTGAAAGGAAGTGGGATTGGAAAATGGGGAAGGAAGAGAAGAAGAAGAAAATGTAAGTAAATATAAAACAATTAAAAAAGAAATGAAAAGGTATATAAATGTACACATACAACATACATACATATAATGTTTGAGTATGTCCAAATGCTTGCAGACTGGCTGAATTTCCTCCCTAGGGAGTTATTCATATTTAAATTTATTTCAACAGAGATGGAAAATATTTTCGAGAAGGGGATATGGAAGCCTAGGCATAAAAGTAAAGTGGCAACTTAAACCAGCCAATGAGAGGTCATAAGCCCTGTAAATGCCTAGATTTCCATATTCCCTTCTTAAAAATGTTTTCCCTCTGTTGAATAAATTTAAATACATACATATACATACACACACATCCACATATATATAAAAAAAACACATATATATACATACATACATACATACATACATACATACATACATACATACACATTCATATATAAATATACTCACACGAACATGCATATATAAAGATCCGCATACATACACACATGAATATATACGCATACACTAATGCACATACATACGCGTACATATGTATTATTAGTAATAAAACAATGAAAACTTTTAAGTAAAACGATATAAAAATAGTAACTAAAAATTTAGCTCTTGTGACGTCTCTATGGCAATTTTGATATTTTACATTGATAACAGCTGCTTATTTGACGCTCTTGTACTTATTTTATGTATATTGGAGTTAGAATTAATTAAACATTTGTTTTTATTTTATTATTTTTAATATAATTAATTAAACATTTGTTTTTATTTCTAAAATATCATCTTTACCTTATCTGTAAAAATTAATTCATCTTAATTAAGCATTTTTGTTAGTCTATATAAATCTTTGGTTCTAGTATATTTATTAAATTAAAGGTCACTCTAAGTGCTTTATTAATAGTTCTTTTAATTGATTCGTGCATTTGTTTACTACATTGCGACCATATTATTAATCCATATACAAAGCGTGGAAGTATGAAAGCATTGTATATCTTTTGCACTTATTTTCAACAAATAACAAATACTAATTTATTTTCGAATTTTTATGCTTTGGAATTCAATATGTAAAAGGTGAATTGAATATAATTCTAACTGAACTCAATATACTTCAGTTCATTCAAATGCGGGGTCCAGGTTTCACAATCGACCAATAATTCAAAAGCTCTTGAAAACACTATAGAACAGGTATTCGATAAATTCGTCAGGTATTTACTCATTCCCAATAGTACGTAGGTTGTGAGAATCAGTTTTTGCACAAAAGATTTGTTGCCCCCTAAGGAGTTCTCTATAAAGGTATAATCTACTTCTACCTTTACTTTAGAGTTGGTCTATTGAAGCGTAAAATACTGCTAGTTAGTTTTTCAAAAAAGCAATAGCATTTTAATTTAAAGGATATTTTAAAGTTTACTGGCGTTACAGCTTAACAAAAATAGCGCAAGATAACATAAATTATTTTACAGATTACAGAATTAATAGATTACAGAATAAGACATTACAGGAATCATCGGGGAATCTATACTAACTTTGTGAGTAAAGTTATCACTTATTTAGAAAAGCTATAAAAGGGGTCTAAGTTAAATTTTACAATTACATTTTTACAGTAAAAACACTGTTTTCTTCACTTCTCACTCCAAAGCTACACGAAAAATAACACTGACTAACTACATAATTTTTTGCCTTCATATGTATCAGATTTATATAGACACTGTTAAAATTATAAAATAGAATTATATTAATTATGCCTTGATAAGGGAGCACGTAGTAGCTCAGAGGTCGGTAATAAAATAAATAATAACTGGTTAAAAACAAAGCGTTCATCTATTTTTTTTTTTTAATAAACCTACTCTGGAGGATTGCAGGACAATAACTGACCTAACTGACCATATTTTTATATGAAATTATTCGTTCTTATTTCGATTGTTGCGAACTCCTGAATTTAATAAATATGAATATAACAACACGTCGAACTAAACAAAACAGTCTATATTATTGTCACCCTTCACTAGGAAATGAATGTACCTCTCATATCGACGTTTTTAACTCGAGTCTCTGTAAATTTAAATCATCGCGGCCTCCGCGGTGTAGTGGTCAAGACGCTTGACTCACGATTCCGGGTTCGATTCTCGGTGAGAACAAAAAAAAGTGATTTTTCTCAAGCCTGGGTGTTCTGTGATGTAATTGACCACTGTAATTGGTCCTCCTGGCCTGCTGTGGTGCAAAATAGAAATAAAATAAAATATATATTTATAAATATTTTATGATGCGATTAACGAATTATTTGCAAAAGCTACTTATGCTAACGATCTGGTGTTAACTTATTTTAAATTCAAATGTATCGATTTTTTAAATATATTTTGTATGCTGGACCTTAATTATTATGGGAAGATAAAGACGTCATACATTCACCTTGACGGTATAGTTGAAGATAAATTCCCTCTAGCGATTATAAAGATATACTACCGACCCCCCCCCGTCAAGTTTTGGGTAGGTACATCGATATGAATCAAGGGGTAGCGTACGTCACGGTACACATATCTACGCTTTAAAATGACATAGCTTCAGTATGACGTCATAGTTGAAGATAAATGACCCGACCGATGACAAAGGTATAGTACCGATATCCCCACCATCAAGTTATGACGTAAGTACATCGTTTTATACCGACGGGTCTGGAACCCCTCAATTCGTTTATCTACGCAAAAAAGCGTCAAAAATTTTGTTCCAGTGAGCAATCCCTTAATAATGATTTATTTTTTTTAAAAAATCGTTTTGAGGTTGGCACTTTTTTTCTTAAAAGCCTATTAAAAATATGAGAGAGAAATAAGTAAGTTTTGAAGTCGAATTAAATTCCAACATAACTGTCACTTTAATAAAACGAACGACAAGATGTGAAAATAATGTCGGTAGGTTCTGTCCCATTAACAAATAAGAGTATCTAGGCGTTAGAAACAGATTATATGCGACAGAAAGTTACCACAAAATAATTTAGTTATTATATTTTTTCCATCTGTTTTACTATCTTTCTAAGTGTATGTATCGAAACGTTATAGGAGCCGGCATTGTAGTCGATCGATTGATACATACAGACGATCGTGAAGCGTACCGTCTAGGTGATTTCCAAAAGTCATGCAAAATTCATGTTGATGTCGATATGACAAGTAGGTAGAACATACCGAGATAAGATACAGATAGTACAGAAGTTAAGTATACCGTCTCGATATATACAGATGAAGATAGCGTTCATAATCGAGGCACTGATATACATACATGTATATGTATATATTTTACTTGTTATTTTTCTTTTTAAACTCATGTTTAATATTGTTTTTTGCTAACTAACTCATTATATCGTTATATTTTATATTGTAAAAGGCACTTTTGCCGTAAAGCAAATAAATAAAATAATGAATAACCACAAATGAAGATCTCCAATTATAAATGTTATAATTCGACTTAATGAGGAACTTTAGGGCTACTGGATATTGGATACAAAAAATGTTTTCTTACACGCGGTAAAAATGGGAGCATTATTTAATAGGGAATGTGCAGCCTACCCAGAATTTGGTTTCAATGACTGATTTATAATAAATGATTTTTGGTTACGCCGAATATCGCAGTTAAAATTCTATTTGAATTCGTTTTATATCATTAAATTGCAATTTTAATTAGTATGAATTCAAAAAATTCATAAACGCGCTGTGATTGGCTGTTCACTTTGTGACGTCACAGGCCGCGATAGTGACAAGTAACAACTAGACGTACCGTAATAATCTGTGGGTGGCTTTGCGTGCGGTTTGTTTATGTGTTGTTTCCTGTGAACAATTTAGTGGAACTGTTATATTTAACTATAAAAAGGTTAAGAAAGATATATAATATCTATTTATTATGTCGGAAATCGGTTTTGTGAAAGCACAGTCGGATAATTTACCAAAAATAGATGCTTTCATGATGGCTGCATTTTTTTCAAACACGGACTTTATAAGTGCCGAAATGAAAGGAATAAAAGCTTCAAGGTATGTTTATTAAGTAAAATAGTATTATATGTGGTATTAATAGTATTAGTTTTCATCAGTTGTCCCAACTACGGGTTTTTTCTGCTTTAAATCTTGAATTTCACTCTTTGCTTTACATACTTAACCTTAAATATGAGTTGTCATTATTATGACGAAGGAACGTATTGTTTACCTAGGTACTCATAAATATTATTTATATGCCGAGTTGATTCAGTAGGTTGTTTTAGGGATGTCAGTATCCATATTGTCATGATAATTTTAGTAATCGTACCATACTTAGGTGCATTTTTAACATAAATGTTTATGTTCATTGATGATATGAATAAAAACACTCCCCAATACCACCGTAGTTATACTAAAGTACTTGACGATTTTTTCAGGTCATGCAGAGCAAATTATGGAGATAGTGCCATTGGATATGTCCAAGTAAAACGAGTGGGCGATATTTGTATAGTGAAGGCTCGTGTAACTCCTGAACATCGGGTGCGCTTCAAAGCATATTCGGTTGTTTTAACGTGCAATGAAACAGAGCAAGTTATAGAGTCATGCAAGTGTGAAGATTGTCCAGCGTCAGAAGGTTTGTAATATATATTCATTCTGTTGGGCTTTTAAGTATATATATCTTAAGTCTCAACGATGAGCTGGTTATAATATAAAATACCCTTTTTATTTCATACTTACTTTGTACATCATAATAAATTTAATAAATCTATTTCATTTGTTGATTAATGGCTTATGAGGATATTGCCATTAATATTTTATATATATTTGGCTCACCTCTCATAATGTTTGACAGAGTCAGCATGTCTTATTCATTGCCTCCTTATTTATACTTCATTGTTGTCATTTTAGGTGGTTGCAAACATGCCATTAGTATGTTGTCATGGCTACATCGAAGAAGCGAAGATCCCCCGAAGACTTCTATAGAGTGCTACTGGAAGCGCTCAAAAATGTCTGCCATCGGGACATCCTTGAAGTTCATCAAAGCAAAGGATTTAGGAAAGGCAAGGACCAGTTTGCCGGAAAGTGATAGATCCTTTTTAAAATGTGTAGTTGAAAGAAGCATCGAGTTGGGTCGAAGAGATGTCCAACTAGTTAAGTACTACGTTAAACCGACAGAATTGGAAAATTTATCCATTCATAGCATGGCATGCACGTTCTTCTCGGAGAATATTGGGTCAACATCAAAAGATTTTTTTAATTATTGCCAAAGCAGGATGGGTGCTGCTTTATGTAATAAAGCAGCGAAAGAAACTCTCGGGCAAGCAGACTGTCCCTTATGGCACAACTTAAGGTATGGCCGCATAACGGCATCCAAGGCCTACGAAGCGTCAAATTGTCAGACATTGGAAGGCTCTCTCGTAGAAAGCATTCTTGGTGCTAAAGTGCCTGACAATATTTTTTTACAGCGAGGTAGACTTCTAGAAGATGATGTTTTGCGAGAAGTAGAAAAAATACTCAAGACCACGTTAAAAAAGTGTGGCCTTATTCTTTGTGGCGATCATCCATATTTAGGAGCCTCACCCGACGCATTGGGAGATGATTTTATCATAGAAATAAAATGTCCAAATAGCGATACTACATTTAAAACTTATTTTACAGCGGACAACAAGCCAAGTCAGAAATATATGGCTCAAATTCAAATGCAAATGCACTTTTCAAAAAAAAAGAAAGGAATTTATTGTGTTGCCAAGCCGGATTTTGAGAAAACCAAAGAAATCAGTATTACATATGTAGACTATGACCAAATTAGTTGTGAACAGTTGATGGAAAAGTGTGAAATGTTTTGGTCTGAAGCTATTTTTAAAAAAATAAGATTTTAAGTGTGTATTAAAAGATTTCTTTCATACATCACTAAATGCAGCCCGAGCGATCACTTTTGAATGTATTTGAATAAAAAATATAGTTGCTTAACATTTTATTGTTTAAATAAAATTTGTCTAGGGAGATGAGGTAGATATGTACTTTAACGTGATTAAATAATAATAAAAAACATTTTAATATATAATGCTTCCATATTTTTATTTGACAAAACCTTTTTTAACATTTTATACAGGTAAATTGCAAAGAGAGTAATTTATATATTATTATTAAAAACAAAGAAAATACACCGCGAACATTGCTGAAGGTAATCATAACACAAATTAATATTTATTCAATTATGGTCACTTTTATTTAAGAAAAGAAAACGTGAACATCAACCGAAGGTAATTAAATCGTTACACACATTTTTGAAAGAAAAGTCATTTATATTTAAGAAAGAGAACACATCAACATTGCCAAAGGTAACATTACACAGATTAAAATTAATTGAGAAAGGGAAATATATGAACATTACCAAAGATAATCATTACACACATAAAAAAATTTGAGAGAAGGGTAATTTTTATTTAAGAAAGGGAACACATCAACATTACCGAAGGTAACATTAAACGTATTAAAATTCATTGAGAAAGGGAAATATATGAACATTACCGAAGGTAATCACATTACACATATAAAAAAATTTGTACAGAAAAGTAATTTATATTCAAGAAAGGGAACACATCAACATTACCAAAGGTAACATAACACACATCAAAATTTACTAAAGAAAAGGAAAGATGAACATTACCGAAGGTAAGCAGCACACAAAATAAAATTTAAGAAAAGAAAACACACAAGCATTACAAGATTACCATGTACAAAAACAGTATTTATATTTTTATTAGAAGGCCTTGCAGATTGATAATGCCGCATGCTATTATAACCAAATAATCGGCTATTGCCATATGATGATGGTCTAATGTTGAGCCCATTCTCAGCATGTGAAACTCTCTAACTCTGCTTATAACGCGCTCCACATGAATGCGCAAGGCAGCTATTCGTTTTGATTGCTGAACCTCTTTACGACTGCTTTTCGTATTGGCAAATACACTTGGCGGACGGATCAATGAGCATCCCTCCATCTCTAGTAAATGGGAAATATTTTTAAAACCTCGGTCAGCCATAACAGCCATTCCGGGTTTCAAAAGGTCCAAGTATCCACAGTTTTCGATAATGATGCAGTCTGATGCCCTCCCTCCATAGCCGCATGAAATGTAATTTATCAGACCATCTGGCGTGCACGAAATCAAATATTTTAGAGTATTACACCCTTTATACTCTGACCAGGTTAATGCCTGGTGGATAGGGTTTGAAGGTTTTTCGATCTGTAGCTCCAAACAGTCTATGATCGATTGCACGTTTGCATACCTCGCTCTGAAAGATATCGGAAGATGACGTCTTATTTTATCAGAATTTGGCCAAATAATAAGATCTTGACAGATAGCTGCAAGAAGGACAACTGTTTTAGAGAATATCCTACTTACTGTCGAATGGGAAATTCCAAAGTGGAGACCAAGGACAGTGTTGGAATCATCCAAGCGGATTTTTTTTAATGTCACGAGTACATCCAATGTACTTGCGGGTATCTTTGATACAATCAGCGAAATTACATGATACATATCATGTGGAATTCCTAAAAATATCCTTGGCTCTTTCTCTATGAGGAGGAAAAATGAGTTCCTCATTGTCATATTTAATTCAGACTCATCCACTTCTGTCTCATCATAGGCACTACTGTCTTCTAGAGAGGGGACAAAATCTGAATCCGAGTCAGTTGACTCAACCCATTCATTTGGCTCGGGATTTTTCTTGACGCAAATGCGTTCAGTCGAAGTGGGTGACATTGATTTCATCGGAGAACAAGCAGTACTCGTCTTTCCCAAAATTACTGTTGATGTACCCTTGCTTCTCACATTACAAGTTTTATTGACTTGTACAGCCTTGTCAAGATATTCTGGAGGTTCACACAGCGTCATTATTCCTGGCCCGGCAATCGGAGGGGGGTCTTGGCCTCCGTCAACATTGGGTTCACACAAAGCTGGGACTTTTATTGGAGTGAGTAACTCGTTCAATAATTTTATCCTGGCCCTTTTTTCACCTGTCTTCTTTGCAGCAGGTAATTTGTTCTTCTGGCAGTCAAATTTGCTTGGGACAACATTTTTCTTCATCTGCATGCGACTTCCCATCATTTTGAAAAATGTATAATTTTCCATATCCTCTTGCAGCTGTGAAAGAAAAACATCAAACATTATTTTCATTATAAGTACTTAGTACACGATGGCACTAATTTTGTCAGACAATAAGTTATAAAATGACATGTTAGGGATGTTAAAACTAAGGTTAATTTAATCACTTTCGTGTGTGTGAGTAAATATATAATAATTGGCTAGGTAAAAAATAATATAAGTACTTACATTAAAATGGTCTTCACAGCAATAACAAGTGGACTTTACTGCTAAATCTTTATTTTTCTTCGAACATCTTTTCATAGCATGACACCATTTTTTTCGTATTGCCTCGATTTTCGGCACGTTGATAAATATTTTCTCAGGAGTAGTAATAGTCGTATTTTTGCATTTAGGTACAATGCAGTACTTATAGTTGACTATTTTAGCCATGACGATGGAAAAAAACACTTCGAAAGTAAAACAATAACGTATTATTAACAGCCGGTCTTCCTACTACAACGACGGCGCGTACTCGAATGTCGAACTGTCAAACCCAATCGCGGTCAATGACGTCACAGCTCAAAAACCCGGGAAGCGGAGCGTTTGGGACAGATTTTAAAAATTCAAAATGTAAATCATAATAACGAGGTAATTATGGGCTCAAAAAAAAAAAAAAATTACTGCGTAAGTTTTCTAATTTTTTGCTGATTTTTTTGGAAGAAGAAAAAAAATTCGTGCACATTGCCTATTGTATGGAGAAGTTTCTCAAAAACGTATGAAAAAATTCACGAATTCAAATAAAAATGAACTACTTTCTTTCAAACGTCATAAGTTCTATGAAACAGCTGTTTAGAATAGCCAATAAATTGTGTTGTAATATATTTCCGATTTTCGGGACGCCATGTTTAGCATTTTTTCACACATACGTGGTTCACTTATTGAATGTCAGGATGAATCACTGACGACAGCAAGGCGACGACAGCTAGTGACGTCACGGGCGGAGTAATTTATATATTAAAACATTTAAAAAAATCTCATCTATCTCATCATAAGACTCATCTAGGCTCGGTCCGAGGTCATTGTTTTTTTTTCATTCACTCGGAAATTATTCCGGATGATCTAGAGTAATTTTCAACTTATTATAAGAAAAGTAAGTCTATCGTACTAAAAAATGTTTTTTTAAAGTTTTACCACGAGAAACTGTAATCTTTAATTATTATTCATGCACACTTATCTGCCTTTAACACTAGTAATTAGTACAAAAACTAATGTAATTGATGTAATATTGAATATTATTCGTAATTAAATCTGAAAATAGTTCTTAATTTGATAAAGATAATCCAGCTGGGCGTAGAATTTCACTGAAATAAATTATATGATTAAAAACTTTGAAATAATCCAGGATTCTGTGACTTTAAAAGGCACTAAAATTTGGTAACATTTACGAGCGGTATCGTTACGGGGCGCTAGAATTTCTAATGAAATTCCGATAGGGTCCACGCGACGAGATTCGTCTAAAAATTGCGACCCCATCCTCGGCGGGGCGCAGCGCAGCGAAGGGTGCACTCAGCTGTACGCCACCGTGTATTATCTGCTAGGATATATTTATGGGACCATAAAATTGGGAGGGATAGCGATTGCGGTCCGCGCCTTGGGAGAAGCGTTTATCGCAAACTATAGCGGTATTGGCTTTTAGCCCACAACTGAAAAAGTTTTCCGTTTGTACTCGTGGTCCTTGTGCTTTACAACAGCCAGACAATTGGCTTAAAAACGGTCAAGTTTAAATTGCAGAAAAAAACCCTTCGCTAGCGTTATTCGCGGCTTGGTCAGTAAAGTAAGAAAAAGTTGATGATAGAATATATAGCTAAACGTCATTTTAAGCCGGTTCGATTTACGCCGATTTACGCCGATTTACAATTACGCCGGTAGCGGACGGCGTGGGATTCCCCGGTTCAGCCGATACCAGACGACAGTAAGCGCAGGGATTTTAATAGCAGACACACTTTTACACGTTGCTTCATTCTATTACCTTGTACGCGAGCAGCGTATTGTGTGTGTGATATTGTTTCCGAATTAGTTTTCATTTTGTTTATAAGAAAATATTTAGATCGGGTTGTAATCCTGTGGCTATTGTCTCGGACTCACAGACCAAAGGTCTGTGGTTCGAATCCCACTCTACCTCAACTCGATTCCCATGTTCTAATAGTGAGTTATTTACAACTCGTTGAAAATGGTCCTAAAAAATTAAATATTTGGGTAAATCATAAGAACGCAAATATTTCTTTTATATAAAAATAATAATAGTAAAAATAAATATAAAAGGGCGTGATTATATTTTAGTATTATTAAAATTAAAAGAATATTAAAATATTTATAGTTTACGCTATGATTTAGCAAGATAGGAAGCAACAATCAAAACAAATGAAATTGGTTGCTTTTTTCAAAAAAGTGTGAGAATTTAATTTTGTACCGACGAACTGCTGAGTTAGTATTTATTAGAAACAATGCATTATTTATATCGAGAGATTATTATTTATTTTGTTAACGAATTTAAACTGTATTTATTAAATACATTTATAATTTATTTTGAATATATATAGGATATGTATTAAATAAACATGTAAGATGGTTCTTAGAATTCTGACACGGAACCTAATCTTATATCTTCCATTGTATTTGTGTTCATTTTACACCGGTGTCTCTTGGAACCTTTAGCCTTGGGGTAATCTAGAGATTTTCTAGGCGAATAAAAAAGATGCACCTTACTGTTTTTTCAATAGTTAAACAACTTCTTGGAAACATGACATGGTGTTGAATCGTGCTGGAAGATTAGTTCTCAAACATCTTGTTTTAAATACTTACTAATCCAAAAAAACACGTATAACTCAGTAAACGTAACGTGCAAAACGACTGACATTGACAAATCAATGCAGATCAACAAGTTATTTTTTATTTTTTTGTGAATATCTGTCGAAATAGTCTAGCAGCGAAGTTGACATCTAAAAAAATAAAGAATTGCTATATGTTTAGATTGATTCGCAAAACACAATAGATCACTGGTTCAGTAGATGTCCGCTGAAATCAAAATTAGGCTGAACGAAATCGGTGATTGCGAATGTCAAACATAATCTAAAATAGATCGTTTCCACGAATCACAAATTACTATGGAGAACGAACATTAAATTGCGTTATTCCAAGGTTGTTCAATGATCGACCGCAAACCATTAGTAACTTGGAAGATCAATTGAAAAAAACAACTTAAAAATTACAAGCGAAGGTCATAAAAAAGTCAAAAAGATATTGTTTTAAATTGAATATTACAACCAGAATTATCTTCTTTTTACAAAAAAAGAGAATGCAATTCTATAAAAAAAAATTTCAACTCAAGTATTTAATTTTTTTTTAAAATATTACCGAAGGCATAATTTAAAGTAGAAATAAAAGAAAATGTCACAAAAATGTATGTGATTTAAAATGCTTGTATTTCTTTTCAAAAACAAAAAAAAATATTTTTGCCGCGTCCACTTTCATGTTCAATTTATTATCTTTAAATTATTACTACAAATAAAAGTTTAATACTCAGTCTTAATTGAGATCCCAGATACCTTAGTTTAGTCTAAATTTGAAATAGCCTAGTCTGCCGGTCTAAAAGTAATTATATTTTAGTTACATAAAACTTTTAAGTCTATTTATTAACGGAAATACCTTTAAAAAATGTTGTTTGTATGCAATTTATGTTTTTTTACTTTTTTATTATTGCGCGATTAAAAAATAAATTGATTTGAAATGGCAAAATCGTATGATTTCCTAATTTTGCGTTCGTTTTACCAGACTACAGCCTTAAATAATTACCGTTAAAAGGTAATGAAATAAATGTATACAATATGTTGGTGTGTAAAATAAACCTGTCTTAAAAAAATGTGTTCACCGAAGTCTTTAGACTGAGTGGGTAATTAATGATAATATATTACTAAAAATACCAAATAAACACTGTTTTGCAGCACTGAAACTGAAAAAAAGTAGTATGCCTACGTACTTTCAAAATAGGGGTTACAATGAAAGCATCCACCCCTTTCCCGTGTTCATAAAGACTTGAGTCTTTCTTCAGTTTCGCATATCAATATCAATTTATTTTTTTATTTTTTTAAACTAATTAAGCGAAAATTTAATGTTTCTTTACAATCAAACCGCGAAAATAACAAAACAAATAAACTTTAAAAACTTTCATTGTACCCCTCACTGCAGTTTTGTCAGTTTGTGATCAATCAAATACACATGGTCAGCACAATCACCCCTTTCTAATTTCCCAGTATTACAGTGGAGGAATACAGTGTTAGTTCCAAATTGAGACCGCGGCCGCACGCTCCAGATCCCGCATCGGAAAGGAAGAAGAACGTAGTAATACAAACAAATCAATCAAACGACACGAAACCCAAATACATATAATAGGGGTTAATTTAAATGAAGTTGTTCTATTTTTTTATTACTCTATGACCACATAATCGAATACCGCACGCAAATACACTGCCTCAATATCAGGCAAAGAAGAAACATTCGCATTCTATCACTTCTTCATTATTTTAAATAATCCCACTTCGCCTGTTTATCTGAGAGCGCTCTTCTAACCTCTATCACAGCACAAGTTACTATACAATATACCTGCAATATGTTCTTGGACCACTGATTTTCTTAAATTTTACGGTTTGGGTAGATAGAAAACAATTGCCTTAAGGCAATATGTATGTATTGCCCTTATGCATATGTATGTAAACTTTAAATATACATCAAAATGAATAAGAGATTAAATTAGACGAAATACATTTATCATTTTAAATCTACGTAGTGAGGTGAGATTTTTCTTTTTAAATATTGATAAAACATTTAAGTTTGTAAGTAAAACTTCGTGATGGAATTTCATTGTCATTTATTATATAAATAAAAGACGAGTGATACTTTAATCCACAAATTTGGAATATCCAGTGACCGGTTTCATCGCTTTCGCTTTTCGAGACTCAAAGATGTCGCGAAAGCGATGGAACCGGTCGCTGGATTTTCTGAATTTGTGGATTAAAGTATCACTCGTCTTTTGTTTATATAAAAAACCAATATTCATATTTTAAAGAATGCCAATCAGCCAATGACAGGTCATAAGCCCTGTAGATGCCAGGACTTCTATATTACATTCTCTAAAATGTTCTCCATCTCTGTTGTAATATGTTTATTTAAACAGCTCCCCAGAGAGCTGAATTCAGTCCTTGTCTGCAAAAATTTGGACAAACTCAAAATATTGTTGATTGTATTAAAAATTATTCTTGACAAATTTTTAACTAAAACTATAATCTATCGACTAATACTAATCTCATAACGTTTGTTCTAATTTAAATTTTTTAAACAATTTTGTTAAAATATTGAGAAATCAGTAAAATACCAAAATTGAGTGTATGGACACACATATCCTTGTTTTACAATAAGTGTAACTTTATTTTTTTTTTTGTATTACTGACAACAATAAATACGAGTATAAACAATAATTTATATTCTCAATGAACTACTATTGAAAATTCATTTTTATTTTTCTTTTGAAATAAGGGTAAATTTTAAGCAAAATATTGAAATTTATTTTCTAGGGGTTTGCTAGCAAAACCAGCACTAATGAAGCATTTTGCTATCAACAGAAATAGGAGCATGTGTTTTTTGCAACCTAATAGCTTTTTAAAAAATATTTTTTTTGAAACTTAGGTAGATTAGTTACACTTTCCCTGTATCCACACTTACCCCGATTCACTTACTTAAATACCCTCGCTAAAACTTAAGAAGTGATACAAACGGGTTTTTAAAATTTTATTTTGAGAGGAAGAAAAACAAGAACCATAAAAATAAGACATATTCTTAGTAAAGGCAGGATTGTCGCCTATTATTGGTTTATTTTACGTGCAAATTATCTTAAAAACAACGATTAGATTAATTTATCGCTAAAACACGTATATTTTTCTCGGAAATGTTTTTGCAATTCAAGAAATAATAACACATCTTGGATTCTCTTTTAAAGATATTGCATTAGCATAGAACAGCCGTTCATCACACTGTAAATATTTATATCGATATGAGACGCAGTTACGAAACAAATAACTCATGTGCACGATGACATTAAGTGGTTTCTGTAACATAACACCCCGAGAAACCATTTCATACGATGACAGAGGGAAATTAAATTATTTGCGGTTAGCGAAAATGTTGTCAAAGGCGCGGCACTTGGAAACGTTGAGACGAAGAAGAAAGTGGAGTGGTAGGATAAGAGAACTTTGAATATTTGATAACTTTAAGTAGAAAAACATTAATACATGTATATGAGTTAAATTTTCTGTTTTGTTTCTTATTTTCGTTAATGACATTACATCCTGTTTCCGTGATGTCGAAGTTTTGCTTTTTGCGGACGATATTAAAAAAAATATCGGACATTAATCATTGTGAAACTCTGCAATCAAATATTGATAATTTGTATAATTGGTGTGAAAAAAATTATATATTTCTTAATATTGAAAAATGCAAAATTTTGACATTCTGCCGCAACAGGAATCCCATCGTTTTCACGTATAAAATAAATTACAACATTACATTACAACTAAGAGCATGACAACCTTGGGATTTTTGCTGCGAACGATACGGGATTTTGAGTCTATAAACATAATGAAAACATTGTATATTGATTGCCCTAGTGCGAAGTCAACTCGAGTATAACGCAGTTATATGGTCACCGTATTACAGGGTTCATGTTAAGGACATCGAAAGAGTTCGGCATAAATTTTTGCGTTTTATTAATTTTAAATTAAGTATACCGATTGAATACATAAATTACACATACTTAAATGATTATTTAAACATCCAAACATTAGAAAACAGACGACAATTAAATGACTTGCTTTTATTGTTTAAAATAATAATATCAATGTTCGATTGTTGTGAACTTATCAATTTGATTAATGTGCGAGTGCCGGGTCGAGTTACCCGATGTAATACTCTGTTCTACTGCGGTCCATCATCGACCAATTACAGCGCGAATTCACCAGTAATGCGGATGCATGTACTCGCGAACCAATATGCTAACAATATCGATGTCTTTAACGTGAGTCTTGTAAATTTTAAATATTAATTTGTTCCATATCAAATAGAACTTAATATTCTGTTCATATTGTATTTTATAACATTATGTACCTAGCTGCTTTAAACCTTTAACTGCATTTCTTTAGCTTTTTTTATATTTTTATACCAACTTTACTTCTAAACACTGTTCTATCTTTTGTTGCTTTATATTGTATTTTTTTAAATTTAATGTTGTTTATACACTCATATTCAATATAACTTTCATGTATGTAAATGCCTTATGGGCGTGAAAAATTAATACAATAAAAAATATAAAAAAATCATGTTTCTAACCGACGAAAATAGTTTTTGTTTTGCTCAAAGAGGTGAAGATTAATACCCGTATGCAGAGACAAACCTTAAGGTGAGGAAAATACATTCTATTGTCTTCACCTTCGGGTTAATCTCTGCATTTGAAATTAGAATGTACTTTCCTCACCTTAAGTTTTGTCTCTGCAAACGGGTATAAGACCTACTTTTTTAAAAAATGCGGAGACTCTAAAATGAAATAACATAAGCTTGAGTAACTATTATTATAGATTAATATTTTTTTATGAAAATTCTCGAGGTCTTCGCTCCAAATTGCCATTTTTCTATCAAAATATTATTTCTAATAACTACGACATAATAATAATAACTGAGAGTTGGCTTTTTGAGGGTGTTCTCAACTCAGAAATTTGTGACAGTAGATGTGATGTATTTTGTCTCGACCGTGATCGTAATGTGAGCGGTAAAACAAATGGTGGTGGAGTTATGATTTTGGTACTTAGAAGCCTAAAAAAATATAAATAATAAAATTTTCAAAACATAAATATTACCTATAACATACATAACGAAGCCGTACAAATAGAACGACACAGAAACAAATATACAAAAGTATTTTGTATGTTTTGTTTTACATATTTATTTTTTATATTGTATTTTTTGACAGTTATGTTATTTAAACAATCATCTTTTTATTCTTATACCAACCATACTTTTAAACAATGTTCCTATATTTTATTTCTTCTTAATGTTTTTTTAAAAATATTTATGTTGTTTATACACTCATCTTCTTTTTATTATATCAACTTTACTTCTGAACACTGTTCTATCTTTTATTGATTTATACTGTATTTTTTAAATTTTATGTTGTTTATATACTCATGTTTTAAATAATTTCAATATATGTAAAAGCCTTATGGCCGTAAAAAAATAATGAAATAAAATAAAATATTTATAAACAATATTTTGAGTTTGTCCAAATTTTCGTAAACAAGGTCTGGATTCAACTCCCTGGGGAGCTGTTCGTATTAACAAATTACAACACAGATTAAGAGATGGTAATATGGAAGCTAATAATATAGAAGAACAAATGAAAGAATTGAAGGAATATAGATGTTCAAATATGGGCAGAACGGTGAATGTTACACAATGTGTAAAGTAGCCACTTAAACCAGCTATTGACAGGTCATAAGCCCTGTAGATGCCTAGACTTCTTTATTACCTTCTCTTAAATGTTCTTCATCTCTGTTGTTATATGTTGAAATATTTATACTTTATTTCCAGCGAGGAATACATTTTTTATTCAATTGAATACTGTATTCTGATGAAGTATAAAATAATTGAATTAATTGATAAAGTTACCCGGTTTCTAAGATACTAAGAATTAAATGACATTTTATATGAAAATTAAAGAAAAACATTTAAAAAATGATAATTTCAACATAAAAATACTTTTTTTTTTTCATTTAAATTATTTTTTGACAATTCTTGATGGAATTCCATTGTAATGATGTAATAACTTATATGGAAATATAAGTTATTAATTTAAAAAATACTTGGTACACTTCCACTGATTTATTTTTATTTATTAGTAATAATGACTACAAAGAATCCCTAGTACGGAAACTTAATACGGAAAAAACAAAAGAAAAATACAGTGTCTCAATCATGTGCAGGGCTTACATCTATCGACAAAAATAATAATAAAAAGTGGGTAAAATTAAATTATATCGGAAATACTAGCAATAAAATAAAACAAGTTTTACATAAAAATAATCTTTTAGTTTCATTTTATAATAAAAAATCTTTAGGCCAAACATCAATTAATAGTAAAGATCAGGTCGACAAATTGGAAAATAGCGGAATATACGAACTAGCATGTACTTGTCCTGGTTCATATATAGGACAAAGCGGGAGAGATATTAAATACAGAGTGAAAGAACATTTAGCTTCACATAGATTAAATGGCGACTTATCAAACTATGCATCACATTTAAATGAATTTAAACATACTTTTGATAAAACAAAAAACATAAAAAATTTACATGTAGGACATAAAGGTCAAAAGTTAGATAGATTAGAAATTTTAGAAATAAATAGGATAAAAAATAATAGTCGTAGAATTTTAATAAATCAGAAGATAGAATTTAAAAACTCACCCTTATTAGCCCCCTTAGTTAGACCCTGTACATTGTAATAAAACAATAAATATATTTCAAATAATATAATATTTTCTTAAAGTACACCGCCGCCAACACATGTTTCAATAATTTGTCTCACTCTGTTCCATTGCAATATTGCGTATTGTATATTTTTCAACTTATTTTTCAATGTACCTACACTTAAGATAATATTTAGTTTTATATAAATTACCCTTACACTGTATAATATTCACCAGGCTGAAGATGCCCATTAGAGGGTGAAAGCACTAATTGGTCAAAATAAATAAGTGGAAGTGTACCAAGTATTTTTTTTAATTGCAAACTATATGGAAATATAAGTTATTACATCATAAAAAGACTTGTTTAGCGGGTTTTGAAATATAACGTTACTACAAAGTTATGTCGTCACTTTTGCTGACAACTGTCATTCTAATCAAGCTATATTTTAAGGACTATAGTTCTTAACTCCGAAATAATACTGCAGTAAGAGTGGTATTTTGAATTTTAGCTAGATTTAAAATAAAGCTACGTAACTTTATTATAAAATCAAATTGTTTGACGTAACGACTGGAATATATGGAGCTATCAAAGGCTGGGTACGTGATACCCGTTGAAATACCATTAGGCAGCCTTCATATTCCGTATTAAAACGGAGCCAAATATATTGCGAAACACTGGAAAAACGATATAAACTTTATTGCGGGTCTAAACTTTATTGCGTCTGACTACCGTTTCTCAATCGCATAGCTTTTGGGTGCTTATTATATACATGATTTCCTTTCGTCTGTCAGAGCAACGTTTACTTATTTCGTAATAGCCAAAAAAAACTCAAAAGCAGCGGACGCAAAAATGACAAACACGAAAAGGGGTTTAAGAAAGCAACTTTTTAAATTACAATAACTTTCGTTTTTTCTATTACAAATTTCGATGGATTTTTTCGATAGAAATAAAGTTAGATTACTCGTTTTTTTTATTGGAAAGTCAACAATGATATTTTTTTTAGAAATAAATTTGATAAATTATAATTAGAGACACTGCCTCGGAAATAATAACATAAATTGTCATATAAATATAATACATAATGGAAAATAAGTCATGGTACACAACTTATATTATTATTAATTTATTTATTTATTAACGCCCAAAGAGCTTTTACATATACAGATTTAAAAAATAATTTTTCCTTGAAATTTGGTAAAGTTTTGGCAAATATGTATATTTTTTGGTCATCGGTGAATTTGTTCCCGAGAGAGTGAATTCTCGGGAACAGAGAATTAATGTGCGAATTAGATTTTGATATATTCAAATATCTCAAGTAAATATGATGCCTCATTGGCCTAATAGGCACATTGAAATATATATATTTAACCAAATCTGGAACATCAAAAAGATTATTACCCACAGTTCGCACCAACTATGCACAGAACTCTCCTCTAATTCGCTTGACGCGTAATTATAATTTATTTTTCAATAACATAGACATATTTAACTGCAGTAAACTCACTTTTAAAACCAAAATTAAAAAACTATTATTTGAAAAAAACAATGTTTCGTTATAAAAAAAATAAAATATTTTTACATTATAAATTTTAATTGTTTCTATTCACTCATATCAAATACACACTTACCCTGTCCTTAAACCTACCCTCACACCCATATACAATCACACACATATTCACATAACTACCAAAACCACACCACACTTACATACGCATCCTCACACAAAAAAAAAAACTCGCACACGTGCACTTCTATGAATTATATTTAACTGAACTGGATTGTTATAATTATATTTATATGGAAAACTGATTTGGCTTAATTTTATGTTTTTTTTATAATGTTGTGTATATTTTTTTGTATTGCTGTTGTTTTTCATAATAAACAATATTAAAATTAAAATTAAATTAAATTAACAATTTTATGCAAAAAAAACAGATAAGATATTTTTCACTAATTTTAAATAAATTTAATGTTTTAATCGAATACCAATGTCGGGCGCACACACATTATATTAATATAGCGGACGGTAAGGTGTAGTATGTTCACACTTCTAACTCATGCATATGCATACAGTGTGGCCATCGTATGGGCTTCAGATTCAAAGACATAACTTCACAACTTATATGAATTTCATAACTTTTTTTTTTGAAGTTACAACATGTTAAAAAAATAAATACATAATAAAGCAAAAGTACAGAAACAAAAAACAAAACGAAATACCACATCAAAAAAGAAGCAACCTCTTGTGCTTGCCGTGGGATTACAATATGAATAATTTAATCACAAAATACACATATATTAAAAAATAAATGAAGGTATAAAAAACATTTTTTTATGAATAAGTGCATGCAAATGCGCATGCGTACGCACGCATGTATAAATATCCACACATATATTTATATATATAAATATTTTTACCTTTATTTAGAATTTTGTAAAGACATCGATAATTTTTATTTCATCAAGCAAATTGTTATACATAACTTTTTTCAAATTGTTTAATATAAAATTTTGGCATATTAATATAATAGTGGCGTCTACGTGAATAACTTAATTTATATATTTTTTAAAAATTCTCTTTATAGATTTGCAAATTTTTTTTTTTTTAATATATTGTGTCAATTGATGGAAAATTGATAATTTGAAATAATTCTTTTGTTGGGAATGTTGATGGTTTTTTTTAATCACTTTAATTATTAATCTTTGTACTATTTTTACTGAGTTTAAAACACTTATGTAGGAACCTCCCAAACCATTAAAACCATATATGAATTTCATTTTAAAGCGGTGTAAACAATATTATCTTGATAACAATATGATTGAATTTATGACTACCCCACATGATATATCTATATATTATTTATCTGCGTAGAAAGGGTAAAAGGGAAGACATAAAAAATCTAAAAAATAATTGAAATATTCTATTACTATCGAACAGGAAAACGATTAATGGCCTCTTATTTGATTTAAATTAAAAAAATAATATAAAAGGCTTCTCTAAACTATTAAGTTTTACTAATTTTCGTATGCCAAACAAACAAACTAGACATATTTTGACTTGGCGCCAATTTTTTAAACGCATTTGTTTACGAACTAATATAATCAACTTAAATAACCCCTTAATAATTTTGGAGCTTAAAAATAGTTAATACGATCGAATGTCATGAACGGGGTTTGCGCATTTATTTCGTAAGTTTTTCAAAAACGTTTTACTGGCGAACTAATAATAAAGTGACTTTAATTGGGTCTCTGGGCTTAAGGAAAGCTTTCGACATAGCGTAAGCTGAATGTTGACGGTAGTGGTTTAATGGGGCTTAAAAGCTGGATTTTACAATAGCCAGTATGATGAAACCCATAAACATTGTTAACGGTTGCCTTTGTTCCCACCTCACTAAGATTGTGTTCTTGGAAAAGTTTGGAGTACAATTTGAATACTAAACATCTTAACGAGACTAAGATGGAGCTCATTTTCATTTTATTTAGTTATGAAATAGCAAATAAATTGTGACAACGATATGATTTCAATGGTGCTTATAAAGCCTTTAATGTTTAATACAGGGGGTTTCGAAAATAGCGCAAAACAAAAATGATTTGACAACCACCCTTCTTCCCAAAAACATTCCGCATTCTATTCAATGTCATATCGTTTAATAAATGTTCCTCTTTCTAAACTTAACTTTGAAAATTAATTAAATTTAATTTTTAAAAATGCTTATAATAATGGACATATAATTGATTTGATAAATACAATTTTAAATAGAAAACCAAAGAAAATATCAATCAAACAATTGTTATATACTGTCAACAGTTATTATTATAATACTAATAATGATAATAAATGGAGAAGAATTCTTTATGTAAATACTATATCCACAAATGTATCCAAATTTTTACCAAATAATATCAAACCTGCTTTTTATACATATAATAATATTGGTTAATTATTGTTTAATAATAAAGATTAAATAGTTTATTAAATAATTCAGGTGTTTACCAATAAAAATGCAATTCTTGTCATTCAGTTAGCGTTGGAAGAACATCAAGAAATTTTGATATTCGTGTTAAAGAATGTATGAGGTGCCTTCACAATAATAATTTCTCTGAATTCGCAAATCACCTAATCAATTTAAATCATGACTTTAATAAAAATACAGGAGTTAAAATCTTACATACAAATTATAATGTTCCTTTGATCAATAATCAAACTTCTCATATAGTCCTTTATACTGTGTTCCACTGTAATGGTTACCCTATTAAACCTATTAAGCTTACCCCCTCCGTCCATCCCCTCTACTTTTTTCATTAGTTCTCAAACAGCAGAATATTTTCATAATTCAATCAGTGCGTGTTTGTCCTAATCAGTGAATGTGCTTATTTAACTGCATGTCGTGTTGGTTTTATATTTTTGTGCAACAACTATGGTGAAGGTGTATAGTGGGTTATGCATGTTGGTTTGCATGTTGGTTTAAATGGTATCCTGACGAAGAGACGGGTACGTCTAGAAACCGGTAGACATAGAAAAGTCGGTAAGTGGTTAAATACAAATATTTAATAACATTTAGCAAAAACGATTCATTACTTTTGTTCCTTAGCCGTAGGATAGGATAAAAGCAAACTATTATTGAGCTCAACACGCGTGTTTCGTTTATAGATTATTCCAACTGTTGACCAATCAACTTAATCAAAAATGTTTTAAATTATTATTATTATTGTTTTATTCCAGTAACATGGCTATATAGTGCAGAGCCAATTCTACCATATAGAAACATGAACATAATTATAAATATAAACATAAATATAACAATAAACATAAATATAAACATAAAATAAAATTTTCTATTGAAGCACTTATGGTGGTCTTAACATATCGCGCCATCGCTCAAACAACGGTGAATGGATCCCTGCAGTGGCTTGGAGAATTTCATTATTAGAGTTTTTCAGGCGTTTCCATAGGCTCCAGGCTCTTTGGCGAAGTAGGGCAGCGAAGGTGTTTATTCGTCCAGCTGTAAACATTTTAGAGGCACTGGAGTACCTAGGCAATCCGAATAATTGTCTGTATGAATTGTTATACGTGACCCTTAAATATTATCCCGCTCATAAATAATATCCTACAGCATAGACAGTCAATCGTAAGCAGGTTTTTTTAAAAAATTAATAATATTTTTTATTTAATTAATAATATTTTTTATTAAGGCTTTCCATTCACACGATTGTCCAGAGAAATATTGAAATATCACAGTGATATCAAACATGATATCAAACATGATACTTCAAGCATGGTAGCGAAAATATAACATATAAATCGTCAAAAAAAAAAATATTTTACAACCAACATACGCTTTTGCTCCGAGACTTTACGTTGTACGCATGTTTTTATTGTATAAAAATTCATTGGTTACCATCCCAAGTCTAAAAAAACGTAGAAATAATATTGGCTCCATATCACATTTAGTTTACTGATGGCTTGATTGATATACCATCACTTAATTAACAATAACGGTGGTTTGAATATAATAATGAGAAGACATTTTAGTTAATAAGTGAAAATTCTTAATGGAAGTTCATTGTAATTCATTATAGAACTAGAAGGCGAGTGATACTTACTACAAATTTGGAATATCCAGTGACCGGTTTCAGCGCTTTCGTGACATCTTCGAGACAGTCTCGAATTTGTGGATTAAAGTATCACTCGTTTTTTATTTCCATAATAAATAAAAAAAATAAAAAAAATAAGAAGTGTAGACAATACAGATTGGGTCTAAACGAATTAATAAACGCGAGTTGAGAAAGTTTGATTTTGGTTTCTGCTTTGCAGCAGTTGGTGACATGTTAGGTTGGTATATGTGGACCTTGTATTTATTATTGCCAGTGTCCATAATAACTTTAGTTTATTACGGTTATTTTTTTTATTATTTTAATAGTACCCGATTATAAAAATAATATGTTTTGTATTAAAATAAATAAATTGAAAATACTCGAGTGGATGGTTTAATATTGATCCCTGCGGTACTCCAAACGCAACAATAAAGTATCGCCTCAAAAGTCGGAAATAGAATGGAAATAGAAATCTTGAATAAGTTGAAACGTTCTGCAAGTGAGAGACGTGAGCTGATCCATTTACAGCTGCTTTGCAGCAGTTGGTGACATGTAAGGTTGGTATATGTGGACCTGGTATTTATTTTTGCCAGTGTCCATAATAACTTTAGTTTTTTACAGTTAAAAAAAATAATATTTATATAGTATCTGATTATAAAAATAAAATGTTTTGTAACAAAATGGAATGAATAAGTTCGTTAATGAATAAATAATTTAAAAAAAATTAAAAATAGGGGGTGGTTCAATTTTGATCCCTGCGGTACTCCAAACGCAACAATGAAGTATCGCCTCAAAAGTCGGAAATAGGTGAACCATGAATAAGTTGAAACGTTCCGCAAGTGAGAGACGCGAGCTGATCCATTTACTGCTGGCAGTAAACTTACCTAATCCGTTTTCCAGGAAATTAATTATTCATGCGGCTGGGTGCACTCTGCATATAAAGATTACGCGAACGGATGATACAGTATTAGCATAACCAATGAGAGTTTCCGATAGGTGATGGCTACCATATTCAAATACAAGCACGCCCATCTATGATTGATGCGCGATAAAAGAGGAATCGAAATATGGAAATATAGATATGTAAATGATACGTGCGAATATTTCATATATTTTTGTTGACCGTTGGTCGTCAACTTGATTGCAAGGTTCGGGGAATACTTATGTTTGCTTTAATTTATTTGTTTGGGAAAAAAAACAACAGTTGTAACATATGTTGCGTACATAAAATAATAATACAAAGAAACTAAAATGGTAAAAACAGTCAAAATTAAGTATTAAGAATAACAAAGCCCTTTTTTTATATGACGAAAAATAAGTAACCGTATTAAAATACATGAAAAAACATTAAATGCAACGTTCTATGTAAATTTAGTCATAATTCCAAAATAATCAACAGCTTCACAATTTTAAATATTTATCTAGATAATCACTTGGCCATAAATAACACGCTAAGACATTTGTCGCCAAACTCAATTGTTACGTATTTGTATTTGACAAACGGAATAAAATAGCAAACAATTGATGTGTTATTTCCGCTTATTTTTAAAATGCGTGTATAATTAATAACGATGTGTCAGGAAAATTAATGCTGATTACCTGGCAATGTGTAGGCCAATATTAAGAAATAAATACAAAAAATAAGTACAATAAAAATACAGCAATTGCAAAAGAATAAATAAAATTAAACTTTATATTTGAAAAACTAACTTTGGGGTTATTAATAACAATAAAATAAATAAAACAACTTTGTAAACACTTATTTTTTATTTTTTAAATTAAGTTAAGTATACCTTAAAAAAGAAGCTTAAAATTAACAAAAGTTAAGTAAACTTTGAAAGCGGTAGGTAGACAAAAATGTTGTTTTATTTATTTTATTAGAGTAAATAAATATTTATTACATTTCATTTATTAATATTGCCAGGTGTTTATATTATGAAACATCATCTTATAAAATCAATTCCCGAATATTTGTAAATTGTAAACAGGAAAAAATCTAACTAACTAGAAATATAAGTCAACCAAAAATTTAATTGATAAAAATTAATTTATAAGAATTGTTTTAATTTTTTTTATATGAATATATTTCAATAAACAGTGACAGCTAGTCCCCCGTTTTTTTTCACAAGGCAAATTATGATAAAAAATTGATTATTTTTATTATTATAATAGGATATAGTTGCTGACTTCCCAATAAACTATATATTTTATTGGATGTCCGTCAATGCATAATAAAAGATATCGTTAAAAACGAAACCGAGTAATCGGCGTTCAGAATAAGACAGCTGAGCACTAGAGGCGGTAGTAGATTGCACCTGCCGATGCTAATTCATCTTTATGGGGAACTTTATGTCTTGGATTTCTTACTACGAGAAGCGGGAATTGAGAACGATAGAGTCCTTTAACGACTTATAAAAGTAAATGGCAGATCATTGAAGCGAGGATATAAATACATGTGTACGGGTTGCGTTGTTTCGAGAAATATTAGAGACTTGTACTAAAATGTAATGATAATTAAATGCTAAGGTCAGCGTGTTATGAAAACCTATGGGATGAGCATTAATATGCATAAATTATTTTACTAATTCAATTTTTATCTTCAGTTTTAAGATTGAATATGCTTACGGCGATAATATTGAAATAACTCATTTGAATGCTGTAAAAATCACTTTGACTTTTTGTTTTTATATATAGTTGGATAATTTATATAGCGCCATTTTTGTGAAAATCACCTCAAGGGCGCTGTACAATTGATAAATATCCCAGTACGACTTGCAGCTACAGAGCGCATGGACGGTTGGGATTCTAGTTCCTCGTTTTCAATTAAGATCAATAAAAAATTATAACTATAGGAGCTAGATTACAGGACGTCTTGCAGCTACAGAGCGCATAGACAGTTAGAAATTTAGCCCCCATTTACACATTTTAAAAATTGACAAATAAATTTAGTGTATTAATGATACTAAAAAATAAATAAAAATAATATAAAAAATAAAAAGGAGTAAGATTACAAACACGTCTTGCAGCTACTAAGCGCATAGACGATTGGAATTCTAGACCCCATTTATAAAATTTAGGTATTTTTAAGTTGGTATATGAAAGCTAGATAACCAATCATCGTGCAGATCGAAAAGCAGCCCGGAACTGAAGATCAAGAAGGACCAGCCGAAGAAAGGAAATTCCGTAATGGAAAAAAAGCCCGAGCAACCCAAGAAGCTGCAGCAACTGAAGAAATCGACTCGCCAGACCCAAGCCAAGGCAAAAGAGGCAATCCCGAAGACAGCCGATACAAAGGAGCCGACTCCCTCTTGTTCTGGGACAACGTCCCAAACAGCACCAAGGTCAAAGGCACCAACCCCTTCGACTTCGCTAATCGCTTCCCAGAGGACCCCCCCGCCCACTTCGAGCCAGAAAATAAGCCAAGAAAGTAAGTCAGAAGACATGCCTCTCGACGCCATGTCTTTGAACATGATAACCCTTTCGACCAAAGGCTTGCGCATGGTGGACCCTTTGAAAGGGAATATTACAAAAGAGACCCGCGAAGGCCTGATGAATCTGTTTACAGACATCATCGATTTGGCCTCCGCGATGTCCAGAAAATCCCAGCAGCAAGAGACGACTTACTTGAAAGAAAAAATCGCTCTGATGCAGAGAAGTGTCTTTGCCAATGCTCCATCTTCAGCCAGTCCGAAAAGCTATGCTTCCATGGCAGCATCAGGATCCTCCCATGCTGTCATCATCAGTTCTTCGGACAAATCTAAGACGAGCTCTGACATCATGGCTTCATTGAGACAGGATGTCAGACCATCCGTCTTGAAGGTCGGAGTAAGTGCCATGATTCCAGCTAAGGATAACAAGGTTATCATTAAGCTCCCAACGTCCAGTGATGCCGAAACTATAAGGGCTGCTCTCCCAAGGTTGACCAAGGGAAACCTGGTCGCCAAGGAGGGCAAAAGGTTAATGCCGACAGTCCTGCTGAAAGGCATTGAAAAAGAAACCCACGATGAAGACCTGATCGAATACATTCTCCAGCAGAATGACTCGATCTTCGAGGCCGCGGGGGAAAACAAAGACGCTTTAAAGTTGCAAAGGTCATTCCGCAACAAGAACAGTGAGCGTTTGAGAAATGCCGTCCTACTTGTAAGCAAGGAGGTGAGAGAAGCCATGATCAGCCAAGGCCGTATCAGCATCGGTTATCAGAGGGTGCAGGTCGAAGACAGCTGCCCCTTAATGCAATGCTACAAATGCATGGGCTTTGGTCATTCTGTGGCAAGATGCCTGGAAAATAAAGACCGTTGCTTGCATTGTGCAGGAGACCACAAATCTATAACCTGCACCAAGAAGGACAAAGAAACCGATTATCGATGCTGGAACTGCATCAAGATGGCTAAGGGTAAAACCGAGGCATCTAAGCACAGGGCCAACGATAGGGAATGTCCCTATCGAATCAAAATGATGATGAGAACTATGGAGAGAGTCAATTATGGCTAGCTCCATTCTGACAACCACAACCGGGATCCATTCACACATCGCCGGCGCGACTCAAGTTATACAATGGAACCTGGGCCGCTGCAAAGCGGCACAAGAAGAAGCACTGGCCAACAGACGGGGGGCGGATATACTGCTGCTTCAGGAGCCTTACACGGGCAACACAGGCAAAATTAATGCATCGGGAATTACCGTCTATCAATCGGTAACATCATCGCAGCATGTCTGTAAAGCAGCGGTTATAATCTGCAAACCCAATTTAAATGGAATTCTGTTGAGTAAATACAGTGACTCTAATACAACGCTGGTTCAAATAACAACTGACGCCGGACCCATGGTAATCGGATCCATGTACGTGGAACCAACCTCGGATGTTGCTCCCGCACTAGATAAACTCAGGCTCCTGGGAGATGTTCCCATTCTCATAGGAGGTGATCTTAACGCCAAAAATGTGTGGTGGGGAAGCGCAAGAACGGACCGAAAGGGCGAAAAAGTTGCAGATTTCTTGTCTGAACTTAATTTGCACACCTTGAATGAAGGTAATCGGCCCACTTTCGAGGCCTTTCGCGGTCACCTCCACCTCAAGAGCGTTATTGACATAACATTCTGCTCTTCAAGTCTGATAGACACCGTCGACAGATGGAGAGTGGAGTCTAACAATAACCATCTTAGTGATCACAATCCTATATACTTCGAAATTTCAGCCAGAATATGGAACCCTACGGAAACCAAAACGGCCATTTATAACAACAAAAAGGCCAACTGGGAGAAATTTTCGAAAGAAGTTCGAAGTAAATTAAAGGAACGTAAAATATCACAGATTTCTTTCTCCGAAGTAAGTAACTCGCTGGATTTGGAGAAGAAAATCATTTTGTTGATGGAAATTTTAGACGAATCGTGCAAAGCAAGTATACCAATCAGGAAACCCTTCAAAAGGCAACCCTGTCCTTGGTGGAACACTGAGCTCGATAAACTAAAGAAAGTTGCTAGGAAATGCAGGCACAGGCTTCAGAACTCAGGTTCTCTCCGTAGAGAGACTAAGACACTTCCGGAGTACCTCGAGGCTAAACAAGCCTACAAAATCGCCATTGAAAAAGCAAAAACGGAATCCTGGAAGAATTACTGCGGCTCTCAAAACAGAGAAACCGCCTGGTCTGCAATTCACAGAGTGCTGGTCAACCGGAAAAAGACTACTCCATTAGCGACGCTTAAGGATGGCAGCGAATACTTGGCTTCGGCTGAGGAAAGCGCTAGACGTCTATTGGAGAGGTTCTTTCCGGACGACAATACACAACAAGAGACTAGTGAGCAAATCGACATCAGGCGGATAGCAGAAATCATACCGTATACAGAAAGCGACCCGATATTTACGGCGGAGGAGATTGAGGATATAATATCAAATATTAATCCAGAAAAGGCGCCCGGTGAAGACCATTTCACCGCGGACATCTGCCTTCACTTCTTCAATGTGAACAGGTCTCTGGTACTGGGTATGTATAATGCATGTCTCAGAGTGAGCCACTTTCCATCTCAATGGAAAATAGCGAAGGTCATTGTCATACCCAAACCGGGAAAGGATGACCTTCAAGACATCAAGTCCTACAGACCGATAGGACTTATCTCGGTATTTGGCAAAGTACTAGAAAAGCTGATGATCAATCGGATCAACTGGCATTTTCATCGCAAAGGTAAGTTGAGTCAGAAACAATACGGATTTACACCCCAGAAATCAACAGAAGACGCTCTTAACGCATCAGTTAAGGTAATCAGGACTGCACTGCATGACAAGAAAATGATCATAGCGATCTCGCTCGACATAAGAGGAGCCTTTGATAACGCTTGGTGGCCATTTTTAATGTGCCAACTGAGCAATAAGAAGTGCCCTCGAAACTTGTTCATGTTGGTGAAGAGCTATCATCAACAAAGGAAAGTTGTATTGTCACACTTCGATGCCACTCTCGAAAAGGTAACGACCAAAGGATGCGTTCAGGGATCCTCCTGTGGACCGAGCTTCTGGAATTACATCTTAGATGATGTACTCCAGAAAGACTTGGGTGCGGGAGTCGAACTGAAGGCATTTGCGGACGACCTTCTCTTGACAGCCGTGGCAGACAATACAACAGAACTTGAGAGGATGACAGACAATGCGCTGAAGATTATCACAACATGGGGCTCAAAAGCTAAACTCCAATTCGCTGAAGACAAAACCAATGTGATGTTTATAACCAGAAGAAAGGACCGCCAGCCAACCATTCATATGAACGGAGTCCAGTTGAACTATGTGGACCACTTTAAGGTTTTGGGTCTTACCATAGATCGCAACCTAAATTGGTCCAAACACGTTGACGGTGTTTGTAAAAAAGCCGCAGGTATTACAAACAAACTCGTGAGAGCCGCCAAACCCACATGGGGTGCATCGCCGGAGGTTATGCAGCAAATATACGTAGGCGCTGTAGAGCCTTTGATTACGTACGCCTCAAGCGTGTGGGTGGACGCGGTCAACAAGAAAGTCAATCGGAAGAAATTGAACTCCATCCAACGACAAATAGCCATCAGGTCATGCAAGGGATACAGAACAATCTCCTTGGTATCAGCACAGGTTTTAAGTGGATTCATGCCACTCGATTTGAGAATCAGGGAGCTTGCAGAAGCATATGAGGTGAAGAAGAGCCTCACTTTGCAAGACTTGCCACAGGACAGATTTTACCAGGGAGTGGGAGACTATTTCTCACTTCCTCATCCGGCGGAGCGCTATCCGATAGATCACGGCTATGATGATCAGGTTCTGCCTGGGACGGCGCAGGAAGAGTTGAGGATCTACACAGATGGCAGTCTCTTGGACGGCAAAGTGGGTGCAGCGTTTGTACCTTACGATGGCGTCAGAGAGCTGCCGTCGAGAAAGTTGAAACTCGGCGATTTCTGCTCCGTGTTTCAGGCGGAACTCTTTGCGATCAGAGAAGCCCTGGTCTATGTTTTGAAGAAACCACCAAACAGATGGAAGAAAATAACGATCCTGACAGATTGCAAATCTGGCGTCCATGCAATAACTGACCGAAATTCGGTCAACCCTATTGTAATGGACATTAGAACAGATATCCAGAAGCTTCGATGCAGACACCAGAACGTGTACATCGGCTGGATACGGGGACACTGCGGAATCCTTGGCAACGAAAAGGCTGACGAAAAGGCTCGGGAAGCTACACTCAAGAAGACAGCCCCCGATTTTGCCGATTTCCCGCTCAGTTTTGCCAAAAGGAAAATAAGAAGCAGAACCCTTAAAGTCTGGAACGATCGTTATTTAAGTGAACCTACCGGAAGTATAACTAAAATGTTTTTCCCTACCATTTTTCATGCCTATGATTTCAGGAGAATGCAGAATGCTGGCTACGAGCTCACCCAGATGCTTACGGGTCACGGTGGGTTTATGAGCTACCTGCATCGCTTCAAGCTCTCCGAAATCGACAGCTGCCCATGCGACGATGAAACTCCTCAAGATGTCCCTCACCTGTTGATGCATTGCCCCCTTTTCAGCTTTCAAAGACAACAGCTGGAGGCGCGATGCAGAAGCTTGGGTGAAGATCTATGCGACATCCCATCGGTGATAGGTAATAAAGAACTCACACGAGAGGTAGTATTATACATGATCAATATAGTGCAGGCTATTGGTAAAATAAACCAAAGTAGGGAAGAAAATGCCGAACACTCCTCTAGTGGAACGGAAGGCCTGTTGACTACTGCCAACAGGCCGGCTTCTCCTGAAGAGTTTTGAGTGGTTTCCTCTCCACATAAGCAAATGCTGAGAAGTTCCTGATTGGTCCACATTAGTATATCCCACCTGATCCCAACAGTTTAGATCAATTTAAAGAAATTTAATTGCAGAAAAATCCACTTTTGAAATATAAACCTTGGATATTATAAGCAAGGTAAATAATAAAGCAACTCCCATATAAAAAAAAAAAAATAAAAAAAAATCATCGTGCAGCTACAAAGCGCATGGACGGGTGGAATTCTAGCAAAGTTAGAATGATATCAATAAATTTATAAAAAATAGAGCATAGTAGTAAGTTTGTCAAGTGTTCATGCCAAGAACTAAGCAATAAAAAACTAAATAAATAAAGGACTGTATCAACTCCATGGTTAACAAAGGGAGATAGATGTCCTAAGACAATCTTTTGTAGACAGTAGGTAGATATCGTCACCATGTGGTCCACTAGGCTGCTGGAGAATACATACCTTCACTTAAATAATACCTACTGTATATACTAAAAATTGGATTTCTCATCCAAAACTGTTACATTTATTATTTAACATTTTTTATGTGTACCTACCAGCTTCAATGTAATATTTTATCCCTATTAATGAATATCTATAAAGCATAATGCAAATCGACACACATTTATTAGACCTACATTTGGACTTGTTATACCATGAAACTCTTGAATTTTAACTTTGTACCTGTCATGTAAAAGCCCTCCAGGCGTATATAACAATACATAAATAAATATATATAACTTTTGAAAAAATTTTTTTTTAAATTGCATGGAAAAATAAACCGACTAAATTATTAAAATAAAATAATTAGATACATAGAATAAAAATAAAAATACAATGCTATAAATAAAAATACAGCACTGTTAATTATTTTCTTAGTATATTTATACTATTTACATTGCTAACACTTTTAAAATAGGTTTTTAAATTGTTGGTGAACTGTTATTTTTATTTATTTTAAATGTCATTTTTTTTAAATAGTTAACCTATATATATGATTTATAGAATTTGTTTTTCTCTTTACACGTAAAAGGCTCAAGTTTTCGTTAATAACAATAATAAAATTCTTTCATCTGTTGATGTGTGTGAAGTTAAAGAGCTGTGAATTGAAGGAATATAGATGTTCAAATATGGACAGAATGGTGAATGTTACACAGTGTGTAAAGTGGCCACTTAAACCAGCCATTGACAGGTCATAAGCCCTGTAGATGCCTTGACTTCTATATTACCATTTTTAAATGTTCTTCATCTCTGTTGTAATATGTTAATATAAACAGCTCCCCGGGGAGTTGAATCCAGTCCTTTTCTACAAAAATTTGGACAAACTCAAAATATTATTACAAAAGTGATGTGATTATTTATGTACACTTAAAAGTGCGAGAAATATTTAAGAATAGAGAATATAGTATATACAGGTCAAAAAAATCACATACATAGGTACATCGGTATGCCGGTAAAACTTACGATTAAATTGAATAAAAACAATATTAAAATCGTTTATAGATTTTCCAGTAGGTGGAATATATAAAACAAATAAGTAGACATAGTAAGCATTCAAGGATATTAAGAGTATAATAAAATAAACATCCTCACAATAATAGTTAGTTTACTTTGTAAAATAAGTAGCAACATCGATACGGGGGCTAAATGGGGAAATTCCGTCCAATGAAGAAACTTTGATCCTTAAAAAAACGTACCCCTATTTGTGAAGGGTAGATGCGACCTCTACACCGGTAACCTAAATCTTTTATTGTTTGTTTGTTTGTTCAGAATTTGATTTCCCGCGTATTTGTTCCCCATTCCGTCGATTCCCGCCATTTTCAGCCGGCGTGGAGCGAAATTCCGACCAAATTACCACGGTTGACACCGCAATACAAAATACATATTTTCCTCAGAAACGTTGCTATAAAACGGATCTCACAAAAACCTTACACAACGAGCACCTAATAAAATGTAATTTATTTGCGAAGGCGTTGCTTTTATGTTGACGAGAATTATACGGTGAACATTATTTATTTACTAAATCAAAGGTAAAAAAGTCGTAACAAAAGAGTACGGAAATAATATCAAGGCCTAAAGCAAAATGTTTTGGGGGAGGTAGTAGTTGTAAATGAAATTAATGTTAATACTTAAATGATATTGTATAACAAGTTTATATTGGAACGAAAAATGATTTATACCTATATTACCAAAAAAAGATTTCGTACAACTTTAAAACAAAATTCTAGTATTATGAGTAAATGATGCTATGTTTCGTTGAAATGATGTTATGCTGTCTGTCTGTGTCTTTGGAAAAATATTGAAAATTAATCAATCATAATATATTTTTGGAATAAAACACTTTTTACTCTCTCATTCTCTTGATATAACGATACTTAAAACGTACAACAAAATAATTACAAAAAACCGAAAACATTAAAAAAATAACACATTGAAGTCGTAGACTGTGGAACCATCTCCTATCCACTATAAAATAAGATTTAAAAGTATCTCCGTTTAAATAACGCCTAAAGAAACATCTCCATTCTCTTCCCTAATCTCTTATCTTTTCCACTCTCTTTATTCCCTTTTACTATTGAAGACAAGTATCAATATTAATTAATTTATATTCAAATATTACTAGTTCTATTTTTGTAAGGTTTTTTATTTTTTTCTCGAACATGTTTTGAAATTTCAATTTTTTAAATAACATCATTCATTTTCTGTGTTGGCTGGAAGAACTAAACATTTTGCGTGAACAAATATGTTCATAAAAGAAGTTAAATAAATAAAAAATAAATGCATAAGTAAAAGTAATAGTATTTTATAAATGGCACCTAAAAACTTAAATTGGTAAATGCGAAAAAGTTTGGCGAGCATAACAAAAACCAGTTTTCAGATCTCATTCAGGATTTGTGTAGAAAAAAAGTAAATTAAGGACTTTTCCGGTGTTGTTTATAAGCGTGAAAATCTGAAAGCGTGACCGGCTTCGCGACGGAAAATTTAATTTGTAACATTTATTTGGAAAGGCGAAACATTCGTAACTTTGTTACGAATTTGGTTTCGCCAAGTTCAGGAAATCGAGTTCATCTATTTCATAGTTGAGGAAAAGAGCTTATAAACATATAAACGGCTTATAAACTTATGATCAAATGATCTGATAAACAAAATACATGTACAAGAGCTCATAAAATATATACGGATAAATAAGACACGTGTCAGGTCAATCATAACATATGGCGTAAACCAAGAGCTGATACAACGAGGAAAAATACTTTACTTAGAATATAGGAATAAGAAGGTGCCTTAAAGTCTGTCGTAGCAAATAAGTGTCTATCGCAAGAGGCTAAATTAGCGGTTTATAATGAAGTTCTGGTACCAACCCTAATGTATGGAAGCGAAGCATGGAGTTGGAAAAAAAGGGACGAAAGTAGACTGAATGCTGTTGAAATGCGATCCCTCAGGCGAATGTGCGAAAAAACAGTGTATGATAGGTGCCCTAATGTCAAAATTAGAGCAGAATGCAAGGCTGAGTTAAGCATTATCGACAAAATTAAGAAAGGTCTTTTGCGATGGTTCGGTCATGCGGAGCGAATGAATGATGAAAGAACGGCTAAAAACATTTATGATGCGAATGTGTCTGGTTGTAGAAGTCGAGGAAGGCCGAGGAAGACATGGCATGACCAAGTACAACAAATTCTTGAAAGTGGTCATGTGAAAAGTCGGAATAATCGACGTGCGTGCATGAGAAGATGTATGAATGTGAAGGAAGCAAAGGAAGTGTGCCAGGACAGAGTGGTGTGGCGTTCTATACTCTCTGCCTACCCCTCCGGGGAAATGGCGTGATGGTTAGTTAGTTAGTTAGTTAGGAATAAGACAACCACAAGGAGAACGCTTAGATATGAAATCCGTAATGAAGAAATAAGACGGACCAGTGGCACCGAAGATGATCCGAGATGATTTCGGAGAGACCATGTACATTTGAAGGACAACTCTAGAATCCCTTACATTGCAGCTAAGGAAATTCCACCTGGTTATCTTCCTCCTGATAGACCGTCTAAAAGATGGAGGGGCAATTGGATCTCAACGTCCCAAGAGGAGCAGTTTTCTTCCAAAACAGATCACATATTTAAATAAAGGGGAAGAACAAGAAGAAGGGTTTAAAACATACATATTATATCGTTATATTTAGGCAACCAAAGCAAATGGTTAAAAACACAGATTGGGGTGAAGTATTTAAATATTATCAAGCTGACATTAAAAACATTAAAAAGATTCGAAGAAAAATTTTCAAATTTGTTAAGTTCCTAAATTTAGACATTATAATTTGAAAGGGCGGTCGATCACATAAATAAAGATTATTACTATAAAAATCACAAGAAAGTCAACCGCTGTCACCTATAACTAAACTTTAAATTTTAAAAAAAAACTATTCTCTGTGTTTGGGCGATAAAAAAAAATGATTGTAATTTACGAAACTTATTGAAGAAATATTTCTTTAAATAAAAAATATGGTGTCTTATGGAAAATTCGTTACGTGAATTAAAAGGGAAAGCCTACATTGATATGAATAATTAAGGTAATCTGTTAAAATTTAGGACGTTGGTTCATTGGAAACTTAAGTTGAAAAGTTTGTTGAGTTGGTAATTGATTAACACAATATTCTAATGTACTTTCTAGAGAAAACAACAGGTGTTGAAATATTCATAGACGTCAACGAATGTTAGAATTAACTGCTAAACATGGATTGAATGAGCTCCAAGTATTAGGAAAACTCAGCCGATGAAAGCAATATTTTTTCGCATTACTCGATTGTTCTGAAAATTCAGGCATATAAAATAATGTAAAATTATTTCTTTATGTCACGTATACCGATGGCATAACCAAAAAGGCAAATTTTCGACAAAAATCACAAAGCGAGTAAAATATGAGGTAACGTTCTACAAGAAATTTCGAACCATTTAAAATCAAGCGAAGCGATAAAAAAAAAATTTTAGTACGAAAAACAATTTCACGTTTTTTTACGTTTTGAAGTTTTTAAAGTAATCACACCGTAATTAAAGATTCATCAGCTTAACACAGTATAGATATGACACACACTGGTTTTATACGTAGAAACAATTGACATACTATGTTTTTACTGATGATTATTACTAACAGTTTTTACTTATTTGCATAAAAATGATGTACGAGTATACTTAAAAACGTCATATCTCAAAATACGACTTTTGCTAATAGCCGACTTTTTGCTTATGACGGCATTGTTATAAACAAACCATTCGGCCGTTTCCCCGTGGGCATAGTGGATTTCATAGAACCGCGAAAAAAAGCCATTTATTTAAAATATTATAGAAAAAAAAGACGAGTGATACACACGTTCACGAATCTGGAATAACAAGTGACCGGTTTTATCGCTTTTGCGACATCTTCGATACTTATTTAAGTATCATTCGTCTTTTATTTATGTGATAAATTACAATAATCTTTCACCAATAATAAAATTTTCTCTGACAGGCTTAAACGATTTAAATATTACTAATACGTAGATGTAGGTACAAATTTATGAACTTTTTTTGTGGCTTACCCCTAAAAAAAATTACGCTCTCCACTGTACATAGGACATAAGTCCAACAATATACAAATATGAATGTTCTAGAAGTTAAATAAAAAAAAACACATAAATAATGTAATGCCACAGCCTCAGAGTTATAATGCGCAAATACTGTAGAAACCTACGTTTGGTTTGATTTTTGGTTTAATAACGGTTTCGTTGCTGCACTTGTGAGTCCAGACCGGAGTACCTAAGGCCCATTGTTTTGCTGTAAAATTTTCGCAATTGATAATTCTAGAAAATGATTTTTGTCCATATGGGCGGCTTTTCAGCGGTACCGGCTTCTTATTCTGAGGCCAAAACCATGGAAATACTGTAAGAGCCTCAAGCTATGTTTCTGGCTGTTTTTCTTCGTGAAATTGGTTCGGGAGAGCCTGAGAGGTTGACGATAGCTGATAAAAGGCCAACACGCGTACTTGTTTGAGTAGTTATATTTAAAATAGATTTTGAAAGTTTTAATAATTTTTATTATGTAACCACTTTTTTATCTAAATGACTTTTCATGTAGTGTTTTGATTATTGTGATTTTGGTTTTCGGCAAATAAAATAATATATTTTTAACTGTATTTTTAAAACAAGATGAGTAGACCCTAGTTAGGGAGTCAAAGTAAACTAAACTCAGAATTTTTACATAGGTACGTACAGTAATATAAATAAATAAATAAGTATTTAATAACAGAATAATTCAAAAAACACAAACAAATATGAACAAAAAACTTGTAACCGAATAAAAACACGACAGGGTTTATAACATTAAAAAAGCAACAACGGAATTTGGGAAACAAGCGAAAGTTTTAATTTCCAACCCCCGTTACGATTTAAAGTTCACGTAGTAGGCTTCTGCCCTCTACCCCCTTCCACCCCATACACCCCTGCTTCAGTCGCCTACCCCGTGAACAATACACCATGATATACGCCCCGTAGATCGATACGGCAGCTATGTCCACCGTGCTCGACTAGTTAACGGCTAGGAAATCTTACGCAATCAGACTCGCCCAAATGACGGGTTGGAAAAATAAATTAAAGATAGTAATAATAATGTTTTATCAGCATAATAATTGCTATTATCTACTACATAAAACCACAGTTCATCAGCCAAAAGAGTCAATAACTCATCAAACTACAACTTATTAGTTCCATATTTCTTTAAAGATTATCGTATTTTTGTATATATTATTCAATGTTGTATTCATTTTCTTGAGACATCTCAAATATAAAAATATTCTGTATTTTATATTTTTAAAAATAAAAATTCTGTCTACCTCAGAACAGGTACTTATTTTACCTAATGAGATTAGACAGTACTAAATACCGTAGCACAAAACTTCGTAATTATTCCTATTGTGTTTTTTTTTGTATACAAAGAAACAACCCATTATTTCCGTAACCCAAATAAATAAATAAATAAATAATTAATAAAAAAACTAAAACTTTAATTGAAAAAGAAAAATCAAAATGAAAATTAATGAAAAAAAATTAACTCTTTGAATAAACTTCAACACATTAACCGTGTGGTGTTATTCAACTCATCATGATCATCATTCCATGTTTGCTCCATAGTTGGAGCATATGGTGTCCACGAAGATCCTGTAGGCATCTCTGTTGGATGCCAGCTCCTGTGCATCTCGAAGTTCTGACATGAATTGCCGAAGAACGCTTAGCAGTGGACGTCCAGGACGTCAAGAACCTGATGCCTTGTGATATAGGCAAGCGTGGTTAAGGCTCTTAAGGCTCTCAGGAGGCATCCGCAGTTTCTATACTTCTTCATGGACCAGGTGGATTTATCAACAATATTTTGAGTTATGCAACGCCTGAAAATCTTATTTTTTCCATTTATATACCTCTTCATGGACCAGGTGAATTTGTCCAAATTTTCGTAGACGAGGACTGGATTCAATTCCCCGGGGAGCTGTTTATATTAACATATTACAACAGAGATGAATCTCACCCGCACAAATAAAGGTTTCAGCTCATTACAATTATGTTTAAATGTTCGTGCTTACTTTTTAATATAAAAAAAAACGGACACAACTTATTTTAACACCCAAAATTTTAACAAAAACAGTAAGGCTACTCGTCTTTTATTTTTTTCAATTTTTACCAACAAACTTGAATGTTTTAACAAAGAACGTCGTTCAAACGTGAATTTACCGTGTTTTTGGCCTTAACCCTTAGATTTTAAGGCATCAAGCACGTCACCTAGAACTTTCCGAAATCGATTTTATGAAAAACGCGGGTATAAAAGTTCGATATGCAGTTTCATCCCATGCGATCATCTCCGTAAAGCCCGTGACGAGAGGAGAGGAGTCCCGCGAGTATTCCGTATAAATAATAAAAAAGGTCTCAAAAACGTTTCAAGAAATTGCCCCCCAAACATCCAAACACGCATTGATACTGTCGCGTGAATAAGGAGGCGATATATTTATGGCGGGTGATGTATTTATGGGACAAGATATATGGCGATACTCTCGCGATATACGGTGACAAGTGTAGGGCGCGGCCACCAGAGGGTGTATTCCTGCTTATTGCGGAACTATTGCACATTATTATAGAAAATAAACCTAAATTACAACTTTCATATTTGAAGCACTAACTTTGTGGTCATTCATTATAATTAAATAAATAGAACTTTTTTTTTTCAACCCCAAGTTTTTTCATCCGACCGGTTTCAAAGCTAAACAAGCTTCTTTCTCAAGGGTTACTAAACTAATGAATTATTTCCTATTTTATTTTATTTTATCAGTATGCTTCCAATGAAACAACTGAATCAAGTATTTTTTTCTTGAAAGGATGGTAATGTGAGATGGATACTTTCAAAACTAGAAAGGAGTGGACTAAAAAAAATGTAGTTTATTAATCGCTTTCCGCACCTAAAAGTGCATAAGGCACTACTTTGGTAACCAATCGCAGCGTATATTGATCAATTTTGTTGCATGAAGGTAAGATGGTAAGTCTTACGCTTCAGGTACCAGTACAGGACTATGAAATATTATTGTAGGAAACCACTATTTTGAAGAAATATTACATATTTATTTAAAAGGAAAAATGCAATACGGAGGTCTAGCCATTTACAGAGTTACTGACCTGACATCGGCTAGTTTCAATTGCCACTTTACACACTTAGTAAAGTGGCGATTTAGTTTCATCATTTTGCACATGTTTAAAATTTTTATTTATTTAAAAAACATATTGCAAAAATATAAATAACGTATCCTTAACTCTATGAAGTTAAGAGCCTTGTGTTGAGTCGGGATACAACATAATATAATATTATTAAGAATACAACAATAAAAACTATTACAAGAACATAAATTTTAATAAGCATCTAGAAAACACGCCTAAGAGTATATAAATCTATGAAATATCTGGCACAGTCTCTTGCAATGTTTTCTTTCCTTAGACAAAGTCCAAACTTGTACACTTCTCCTGAAAATGAATTTCGTTTGAACATCCACATTTCTTCAATCCTTGATTTTAGTTGAGTTAAAGAAGTGAAACCTTTATTATTGTGAAGAGATTCATCTGATCGAATTATTTCACCTACTAGCAATTCCTAAATACAATTTTCTAGGTTTTAAACTTCATCTTGAACAAGTTGGTTTTATTACACAATGTTAGTCACAATTATAATTACAATTCACCAATACCTAGACTACACCGGCTAGGTAACGAGTATGGTGAAGTTGATATTTTTCGTATGTCTTTATAAATATAGGTTAAGTATTCAAAAGGTTTTAAATAATTTATATAAAATTTCTTAATATTGTTCTTTATTTACTATTTTTTTTTCTCATGTATCTCCATAATAATGTATAAACTTATATGTATGTATATGTATGTGTGTGTGTTTTCATATGTAAAATTTATTAAATATTTTTCTGTGTACCCTATACCTATGTTGGTACATTTCCTGATTTTTACTTATTATTGTATCTTTTAGCTTTTATTATGTTATCTTTAATTTTAACTAAATTTACATACTTACGTTTCACTGCTGCACTTGAATGTAATTTCTAAATATATGTAAAAGGACGTAGGGCGTGTAAATACATAAATAAATAAATAAATTATTTACAATATAATGAGTTTGTCAAAATGTTTGTAGGCAAAATACTGGATTCGACCCCCTAGGGAGTCATTAAGATAAACAAACTTAAATATTTGTGAACTACCTACAACAATGTGTAGGTTCTGTTGACAACAAAGATATATTTTTTAATTAAAACCTGTCGCTAGTTTTCACCATACTTTTATTCTCTATAGTGGGCCAATTTGCATACGAATGTAAATATTTAAGCGTATACAGAATTAAAAAAAAAAACATAAAATAAAAAAAACAATCCATGACCACCATAATGGGCAGTGACGTCATACAAAGATGTCCATTATATTTTTGCTCAAAAAATACTCGTACTTCTAAAATTACAAAATGTTTCGTTTTTTCAATGAGTGCCGAATAAAAATGAGTTACGAGAATAAATTTAAAAAATTGACAATATTTATATAAAGACAGGTTTAAGAGTCGATTCATTCAATCTACCAACTAATTCGTTGAACGAACAAGTCTCTCGAGCCGCCAGGTGTGGCGACTTAATAAACCAGTATTTATTTGACACAACTATAAAAGCTTCGGGCACTTAGGAATAAACTACGTTTTAGAGTGCCGAGTGATTGGTAATGTTATTACCTTTTTAGGAAAAGTCTACTGTTTGATGGCCGTTTTAGGGCATTAATGTCGTTTTGTAACTTTATTGCGCCGACCTGGTCATAAATATCAAAAGAATGGTATTTGAGTGCATTCGCGCGGGAAACTGGATGAACAGCTTTTGTCAAAACTGTATTGTAAAAATTCCATAATGGACATAAAAAGGCCATTCCGCCATGCCAAATGGCGCCAAAACGCAGAATGCTCAAAAAGAAATTCAAATTACGAACGTCGAACCGTTTTCTACGCCGGTGCGTGATGTTTAAAAAATATATTTTTTAAAATCGAAAGGAATTTTTCTCTGTTATAACATCTATTTTGAATAACTTTCTTTTATCAACTTTTGAACTTTTATGTACTACTAAAAAAGCTAATTTAAACAAAACAATAAATATAGGTATTTGTGATTACGTGATTAAGTTGATGGTTAAAACTCTAATATGCATGTTCGGGGCAAAACTAAATTTATCAATATTTCGTTTATAAATAATATATTTTGTAAAGAACGCATTCAAATCACTGACTACTTCGTTCCATAGATTTGGCGAGGTAAAATAATGCTTTACAAAGAACGCTTTATTGGTTAATTTTGTATACCGACTAGCAATTTCGGATGTTATTGTTCTGCTTTGCAACATGTTCATTTCTTTCAAAAGTGTCGTACATCGTGAATTATTGTTTTATGCTCTTTTAAATGTTGTCTACTGAAGTTGAGACATTTATATTACTGTGAATACTTTACACCCTTGTATTTTTTATGTAATATTTTAAATAACCGGGCAATTGTCCTATACTTCAGTAGTAACACCCTAGTTTAGTTTATTGTTTTTTGTCCTAGGATGTAACATATAATTTAATTTATTGAGGAAGAGAAATCTTGTAATTGTTTGTAAAGGTCTCAGAAATATTTTGTTTGGCACTTAAATGTCAGTATTATTTTTTATAGAATGCAATTGAAATAGGTTAAGGAAAGCTTGTGAGAGAGTAACAAGCTTTAGTCTTCTTCTTGGAGTCGAGGGTGCGCTTGTAGAGTTGCTGACGGAAAGTCAGACCGTAGCAGGCGAGGAGTGTACGCATCCTCGAGTGTTACGTGTATTAGGTAAATGTGTTTACCTACGTAATCATTGAAAGAAACTGCGGTTATCTTTTAAAACAGTTGCAATAATTGCTATTTCTGGGACAGTGATTAGTGAGCCTCTAGAGACGATGACGGAAGGTCCTAAGTGACTGGCGAGGCTTGTACGCATCCTCGAGTGTTACGAGTTACGAGTGTTAGGGTGTGATTGCCCTGTGGTTTTATTCGAGTTGATTTGTGTGTTTAATGAATTTGTGCCCGCTCAACTTTTTCAGACTGTTTTCAATTGTGATTTATGTGACATTGCGGAATTTGGATAGTAAATAATATTTTTGAGAAACTGTGTCTTTTTCCTCATTCGCGTGTCACCCGAGATTGTCGAGACCGTCGAAGCGAGAACCTTGCACACGCTGGCGTGAAAAATGCATTTTATTTTTAAATAATAGCCGATACACTTGATAAAAAAAACTTATTTTCAAAAAATTCTCGTAAAAAAAAAAGTTTTAGAAAAATTTAATCAGTTCACGTTAGGGTTAGCTACTAACGTCATGTGTTCTGTCGACATGCAGGTTGTATATTTTTGTGCAACTACTACTAAGGTAAAGATGTATAGTGGGTTTTGCATATTCGTGTAATTAGTGTCCCGACGAAAAGACGGATACGTCTCGAAACCGGTAGACATAGAAAAATCGATAAGTGGTAAAATATATAATTATTGAAAAACATTTAAGGACAAATACATGGCTAAAAGTACAAAGTTATACTGAAAGTATAAATAATATCATAGGACGCATAATGAACTCCCCAGAACAGAGATCCAACTACAAAATAAATTTTAAATTCATTGCCAAACGATTAATTTTATTCAGTAAAAAATGAATTTATTCATGAAATTATTTTCTGTTTTTAATATTTATACAGCGTACCCTTCTTCGTATACGTATAATGATGATAACATACACTAAAACACGAAAGGCCAGTTGCATTGATTTAATTTAATTTAAGTTAATTTTTGCTTGTTCGTCAAAATGGGACAAATAGATTTTACGACTGCATATTTTCTGATTTTGATGTATAGAAAGGGATTTGTGCGCAAAAGTTTTACCTATCATTGAAGACTGGAAACTTTCCCGAAAAATGGAAATCTTAACCTCTGTGAAAAAAATAAAATAAAACTGATGTCTATAATTACTGACCCATTTGTATTCAGTCAGCCACTCCAAAATTACTGGAATCTGTTTTGCTAAGTTCACTAAGACATATAAATAATTTATCAGTGCGTCTTCGTTTATGATTTTTAGTACTATACTTTTGTACATACAAACAGGTAGATATATCTTTCGGAATTATTAAAAAAAACCGTGTTTTTCTTCTTCAAGAAAAATTGGGTGAACCATCAGCCTATCTTGGTTCTTAAAAACAAAATATTTTTGCATATAACTTGAGAGTAGAAAAAATCAAAGGTTGTAACATCTCGTGAGTAAATGCTTTACATTGTCTGAGGAGATCTTCACTATTACAGAACATCATGTCTCAGAGGTGGAATAAATTACATGGAAAACCTTCGGACATGTCTTGAATATGTATATGTTATTTGAGAAACGTGGGATCACAAGTTATACCAAGAACAAGGGAGGGGAATAAATGAAATGAATAACTGCACCGATCTTCGCCATAAATTATATTCGTATTATCATGTTTATGCATGAATAACAAAGTCGGAAGAATGAAATATCAATAGAAACTAATCTACATTGTGTGGTTTTTTATAAATTCAAAGATAACTCATTTAAATTTATAACTTAGCAAAAGAGCATAATATTGCATAAAGGATAACGACATTAAATTGACATATGTACGTATATACATCATCATAGTATGAGGACAAAAAACACTACCTACCAAACAAAATTCAGTGCCAACTAACGAAATCGTCGTTTTTGAGATAGCAAATTTTGAAAATGAAATTTATTAATGAACTTATTGATTATTAACTGTATTATAAACACTAAGAGTCTTTAAAAACTCCTTAATAAGTACAGTATGTAAAATCCAATAATAAGTACAGTACGTTGAATCCGATTATAAGTACAGTATGTCAAATCCGATATTCCTTCCGAGTGAAAATATCATTATCCACAATTCTCCCTTCTTTTCTAACTCAAACAGTGTTCGTGCGGCTCGACTGTAGAATCATCGCCTATCGACTATTAACTCTTGTGTGACTGTGGTGTCACACTAGTCGTTATACGATACAAGACTTGACAAATTGACTGTTTTTTTTTAAAATTATGAATTTGTATAACTATGCTGGATACACAAAAAATATTTAACCTTGCTACCCGAACAACGATGTTCGCAAAGACAGCAATACATCTGTATTAGAGAGAGCACAAAGGTAGAACACATAACAAGATAGATACGCTGTTCTGTAGCCGCCGTAGCCGGTGTTGTGAGAAAAAAATTCAGTCGGTTGTTGACAGTGACGGGGGACGCATGCGTGAATTATGAGCGGCGATTTTTTTTTCACCATAAAAGGGCTAAATTATACGTTTATTTTTATAACTTATGGAAAAGAAATATTTAACTGTCGGTCTCTATGTTTTTTTTTATATGCCTGATCTTTAGAATATTCCGTCTTTAGCTTGTGGTAACACGATGTTAAATCACCGCGCGCAAAGAAATTATTTACCACAGTCTTTTAAGAGTTAAAGATGTTTCTACAGCAGCTCTGTTAAAATCATCCCTGAGGAAACATTATATTTTTTTTACATTAATTTATTTTCCTCTTTTCTTTTTTTAAATTTTTTAATTCAATAGCAAGTTTATAAATTTTGAACAACCAGCGCAGGTTGTTTTTAATTCAATTTATGGATTAAAGAATCACTAATTATTTGAAATTATTGTTGCACGTCGAAATATTGTAAACATTGTTTTTATTGCGAATTCATTTGATTCTGATGAGATTTTTGTCTATCCTAGATTCGATAATTATTACGATATTATAAACATGCTATTCCTGACCCAATCGTTTTGATTAACGGTTCCGATTATCGATAAGTTATCAATCTATCTATTCTCAAGAGTAATTTCGAACAAAATGCAATACAATGGAACAACAAAACGTGAATTATTCACTAACCTGAACGAAAGGGTTAGGTTTAACTACCGGTAAAGGATTAAGTGAATTGTTTAAGGGCACAGAATCTCCAAAACGCGGGGTTAACCTAGGAAGATCGAAGATAAAGCACGATATCAATTTACGCGGCAAAACAATCAAAATGGGCGGGAAAGTGACGGTCGAATTGGGAAATAGAACAGAAACGTTTACATGATAATTCCATAAGGGTGTTTACTTCTATGATATTAGTAATAATTTTGATGTGTATGGATATAAAGGTATGATACCAACACTCTAAACCTTTGTAGATGTTCATAAATACAATACCAGAAAATAACGCCACAGCGCATATAAACGTGTATTAACAATGTTCTTACTATATGCAAAGATGTGATTATTATAGTATTTAAAATATAGCTTGATAAAATGACAGCTGCCAAACTATTGTGAATAGTGATGGGAAAGTACTGATTACTGACCACGTACCGATTAAATCGATTTTATCCGGTTTTTTCATGCAAACATGAAACTCTGTTTCCGCAAATTGATGTAAAAACACAAAAACGAGCCTATTATAATGATAAGACAATTATTCACCAAATAATAAGACATTTTATACTTTTTTCATAAACAACATCAATTGAATTATTTTTTTATTCGATCGATTTACATTGATCAATTTGTCGCATCTCTAACATTTTTGCAAAATGATGTAACCTTTTAAGAACGTCGTTAATAATTAGGTTCTTTTAGGTTTTTTTTAGTTTTAAAGCTGTTTTTATATAATTTTGTTGATTTATGTGTCAAGCATTGTATTAAAAAAAAAAATTACATGCCAGATACGAATGATTTTTCGTGTGTCAATATAAATCACTCAAGACGTTACTTCAAAGTTATGTCGTCACTTTTGCTGTCACACAACTGTCATTTTAATCTAGCTAAATTTTAAGGACGATAGAAAGGCTTTTGGATAACAATTTATTGGGTAATTTAGCCATTTTTGATTCGAATCCCATTCGTATTTTTTTTGTTTTGTATAAGTAGGTATCACATCACAGTTTACGAATATATAAACCTTCTTATGTATCTTATTTGCTGTCCTTTAAAAGTGAAAAAAATATTATATACGTCGTTTTCAATAAACAGTCATTTTCTTCCTTCAAAATTTAATAGAAATAATACTCATACAATCATATGCAACCAATCATGTACAATAATAATGAAAAGATGTAACCAGGCAAAATATATTAGTATTGTAATAGACAAAAACATGAAGTAGAAATCACAAATGAGGAAATTCAACCCTACCGGACATTGGATACAATAAATAATGTTTTCTTGTCCGCGGTAAAAATTAGAGCATGAAATTGTACAGCAATGTCTCCTGAAAATGTACGAAAAAAAGTAAAAAATATTTAAATAAAAACAAACTATTTTGAACAACCTCACTAGTTCAAATGAATCAACCAATTATTAGATGGAAGATTGCCGGTTTGCTTGCCGTCAATGGATCGATGGGAAGAACTGATCGAGAAAAGGCGAAAGAGAACATCTGACATCACACGCGGATTTATTTTAGAAACACAAAAGTTAAAAAATCACAGCGCTGATAATAAGGTATATAAAAATTGAAAAAATGTTTTTTTAGTTTATTATAATAGTCTATAAACAAATTTTAAAAATACAAAAAAACTTACATACATATTTATTAAGCGTAGAAATATTTTATCTGTTAAAAGTATTAAAAGTGTGTATTTTGTCATAACACAATCGATTTTACAGGGGAGAATTGTGGGATGGGGAGGATACCATAAATCAAACTAATATCCTTGGTTAATTTCCCAAAAAAAAAACATGATAAAAATTATAATTATAAAGCGAAGAATGTTCCCATCTAATTTAGTATTTAACGATTATTGTGGAAATACATTTAAAAAAAAGGATCTAAAATACATGTTTTTAAAGAGAAAAAGTCACTATTTTACCAAAGATTTCCCTATGATAAAGTGTGCCTAGGTGCAACACCAGTGTAGCACAAAATCGCTACTATTTCCCGGTAAAAAAATATTTTAATTAATTACTAAAAAGTATTAAAAATACAAAAAAATTCAGTCAAAATGAAAGAATCGTATGAAACCCCCTTTATCCTAATTGTCATGATGTATTAATTGATTTCCGTTAATAAATATACTTGAATACTTTTGTAAAATATTTTTAAAAAATGTGTAGTTGTAAAACGAACTCACTCTCTTCACACGAGGAAGAAACATTAGACATAAAATGATAACATCTATTTGTATAGAAAAATGTAAGCAAATGTTTTTTTCTGTTGATAAAACAAAAATATTAAAAATTGGTTTTAGAAAAGTAAAAACCTGCTGAGGACGTTCAAAATATAAACATATTTTTTAGGGAAATGAGTTTGACCGCAAAATATTTGCTCCTTATAATATAAATTGAAATAAAATTTGGATTCGCATAGTTGTTACATAATATTACAATTTTAATGAATACATTTATACTTTATTTCTCTTTGTGTCCAGATGGGTAAAGAATAATGATTTGTATGTGAAACAGAACCTGAACACTAGACGAGTGTTCAGGTTCCGACTAGATAGCTACCCTCAGATTTGATAAAAATTCTAAAAAAGATAATTCAGTCGAGATAAATTCGTCTCGTTCTATAGTAGTGGGCGCATTTCCTTTCCATTCTTAAAGCGCTGGGTTTGATTTCTGTCAGGGTGGATGTGATATATTTAAAAGGTTCCAGGACTGACATCTTAGAAATAATAATCAGTCTTGACCTTCCAAGAAACAAAAATGATCTAGATACGCTGTGATTAGAGTGCCAATGTAGTACTCTATACACCACTGGATTGATTTGTATAATATAACGTTTTGTTTAGTCTCTCGAGTCTAAAAAATGGCTACATCCGGTCACTGATGGACAATTTAAAATTAAAATTGGTCAAGAGTATTTAACGTAATTTGATTAAAGTATATCATAAAGTAACGTCATACTGAAATTGCAATGACTGAATTTCAAATAAAAGAATGATAATTTTTGGATGATTATGATAAAATTATAAATAAACTTATAAATTAAACTTCTTTGTTTAGTTTTACTTTTTGTTATTTTGACCAACGAGCGCTTTCGACTAAGTAGGCATCTCCAAGACTGGTGAATTGTTTACAACGTTTACAGTTTTTATACTATTCTTAACATATTTGGAGATAAGATCAAATAATTATTTTAACAGGGGACAGAAAACATAAATATTTACAACTAGTTTCCTAAACAGTTAATTTTTGGGAGTTTTTGGGCCGAAATTGGGATAAAGCTTTTATTATTTATAATGTGGGAAAAGAACAGAAAAGAACACATGGAGAAATACAACAGATTAGAAAATACACATTTATATATTAATAACATTAATATTTTGTATTTAAACAACAGTATTGCCGCACTGAACCGTACTTAAGTTATTTCTTATTTACAAATTTCAATTGGAATGAGAATAGTTTTGCGATTCTGCCTTTAGGGGGATGGATTGTCTGCGTGTGATAGGAGGATTTGGAATGTTTGTTTAGGAAAATCTGCAGGAAAATTTCAAAACTAGTAATACAAACGATGGGACGAGAGCTGCTAAAGTATTCGGCAAACACGAGTTTATCTCACTTGGAAATTGTGTTCGTATGTAAAATACCTGAGAACTTATAGAAGACGGTTGCAGGTACGAGTTTATTTATTAATAGCATTGAGCATACATTTAGTAGGGACAGAGAAACAGTTTAAAGCGTCACAATCGGGGTACGCATTCTAATGCGATGTTAAAACTTATTGCCAATTTTATCTTCAAAGTAAAATAAAGTTTTCTGTATGAAAAATAGAATATGTTAACAATTTTTTTTCTAAACATGTTTAATTACTGGTTACCGACGAAAATACTTTGAATTTTCATACAAATACACACACTTTCGTACATAAACATCGATATTCGTTTATACCGTCTCAGTATATACCGATGTCTCAGTATATACGGAAGCCCTGGTATTCTCCGTTTTCTTTTATGGGGCTAAAACGTGGACAATGCGTGCCTACGAGAGGAAGAGGATCGATGCATTCGTGATGTGGTGTTGGAGAAGGCTGATGCGAGTGCCCTGGAGAGCCAGAAGGACGATTGCATCGATACTGGAAGAGCTCCATATTAAAACTAGTCTATCAGTGGTAAGTTTGAGAAAGATACTGTCTACTTCTTACTGTATACTTCTTTGGACATATTGCTAGACGTGAGCCAGACAATCTAGAAAAGGCAATAATGTCTGGCCGAGTTGAAGGTAGGAAGGTAAGAAGCCGGAATAATCCCATATAGATGGACTGACCAAATAAAGGTGGCTACGGGGCTAAAATTTGATGAGCCACAACGTCGGGCTGAGGACAGACTGGAGTGGAACAGACTAATTATAAGTGTTCATGGTGATCACGATCCTCAGCATTGAGGGACCGACTTGGAAGAAGATATACCGATGAAATAGCCGTTTATAATTGCGGCCCGATTACAATGGGAATTTATAATTTATCTTAAATTTTATCTTTAAGGAACAATTAAGTTTTCTGTATGAAAAGCAGAATATGCATACATTTTTTTCGTATAAACATGTTCAATTATAATTTACCGACGAAGATACTTTGAATGTTCGTGCAAATATAGTCATTTCGTAATCGGGGCTCAGGAACGGCCCACGTCTGTGAACTTGTGAACTTGCCCTGACTCGCAAGAAAATCCGTGTTGAGTCGGGGCACTTATAATGCTTTCATAAACATAGGCATATACACATATATGTATACATATACTTATTCAATATTCATATTATATTTTATACAATACTATCCTGACTTTCAAATTGAAAATATATATATATATATTTGATTTGATAACGAAAACAAAATATTAAAATATTTACGCCCATAGGGCTTTTACAAATCGAGCCATGATCGCCAAACCGTAACCAACAAAAACAATATTTTAAGGAAGAATATTTAATCGTCTTAATTATTGAGGGATATATTGAATGTTAACAAAAGTTTGGAATTCAATTTTTCTTTTAACTTGTAAATAATTTTATGTATTCAAATGTAATTGCCTAGCTTGGAACGGGGTATGGGTGTGTATGTATGTGTGTATGTATGTGTATATATATATATATTTGTATGTTTTATATGTGTATACTAGTAAGTTTATATTTTATTTGTCTGTTCTTTCTTTTAACTTGTTGATTATTTTATGTATTAAAATGTAATTGCCTAGCTTGGAACGGGGTATGTACCCTTGTTAGCTGGGCGAAGTATTACAAAAAAAAATATGTTATTTGATGAAATGTATGAATAAAATAACGAATTTAAAAAAAACAACAAAAAAACCACATGCTCCAAAAAGTATAAAAATTGTTTTCAGGAGTTGCATAGTATATAAAAAAGTACTATCACATAAATCTCTTTACAACAATAATACAATGAAGGTTCAACTTTAATCAACAGAAGGAATTATTGAAGAAATATGGATAAAGGCAAAATAGTGAATGTTACACAGTATGTAAAATGGCCACTTAAACCAGCCAATGAAAGGTCATAAGCCTTGTATATGCCGAAACTTCCATATTTTCTTCACAAAAATTTTCTCCACCTGTGTTGCAATTTGTTAAACTATATCTAAAGTATGTTCGTTTCCAAAAAAAGTGAGTCTTGGGAACAAATGGGAATAAAATATATTGTCCTTATATAAGCAAACATATAAAAAGTAACGAACAGAAAGCCTCCACACTTCGTTTATAGTTGTTTTTATATTGTATGTAAAATAACAGTTAACACAGAAATACATATTACAAATAAAAATAAAACAATTTCTTTATCTAAAACAACAATAGTAATGATAATATTACGAACATTACTCGTAGAAGATAAATTTAAGAAGGGTCAATGCACATTATCTTCAAAACAATATTGTACAATATTATTTAGGGAAATTGAGGAATAGGGGAATAGGGAACAGAGTAAACTGAAGGAATATTAGATAACGTTTTCCTCAATAAACTTTGATCCTCGGAACTTTGACCCTCGTCCTGGAAGCATTGTATCGCAAATACTATCTGAACGTGAATTCAATTTAAGATTTAATTGTCTGTACATAATTCCAGTTATCCTGCAGCAAATAGATAAGACGTTATTATTTAATCCGAAATGATTATGTTTGTGAATTTAATTACAAATACGAGGAACTAACAAAATGTACAGTCCGCCATAAAACAGGTTATACCTAGTTAGGCAGACTTGACATAATCCAGAGAAATTTATTACCTTATTGTGTATGTAGTAGATAAAGAAATTGTATTTTTTTGTTAATAAACCATGATTATTATTATTATTATTGTTTAAATCTGGAATAACCTTTGCTTATTTGTGCATGACAATATGTATTCATAAACATTCTTTAAATGTGCGTGCTTACACAAGCGAAAATTGTCATTTAGTTAACAATATTTTGAGTTTGTCCAACTTTTTGTAGACAAGGACTGGATTCAACTCCCTGGGGAAATGTTTATATTAACATATTACAACAGAGATAAAGAACATTTAAGAGAAGGTAATAGAGAAAACTAGGCATCTACAAGGCTTATGACATGTCAATGGCTGGTTTAAGTGGCCACTTTACACACTAACATTCACCATTCTGCCCATATTTGAACTTTTATATTCCTTCAATTCTTTCATCTGTTGATGATTGTGAAGTTAAAGAGCTGAAACCTTTATTTATGCGGGTGAGATTCATCTAATTGAATTATTTCACCTACATACTAGGCAACGCCTGAAAATGTTTTTTTTTCAATTTCTGTACTTCTTCATGGACCAGGTGGATTTATCAAGAATATTTTGAGTCTGTCCAAATTTTGTAGACAAGGACTGGATTCAACTCCCTGGGGAGCTGTTTATATTAACATATTACAACAGAGATGAAGAACATTTAAGAGAAGGTAATATAGAAGTCTAGGCATCTACAGGGATTATGACCTGTCAATGGCTGGTTTAAGTGGCCACTTTACACACTGTGTAACATTCACCATTCTGCCCATATTTGAACATCAGTGTGTAAAGTGGCCACTTAAAACAGCCATTGACAGGTCATATGCCCTGTAGATGCCTAGACTTCTATATTACCTTATATTAAATGTTCTCCATCTCTGTTTTAATATGCCATTTAGTTCTTCTTTGCTATTGGCGATCACAGCATTGTCGGCTGCAAACGTCAGTAAATGTTATACAATGATAAAAACTTAGATGAAAAAGTTGAGGTTGAGCTTTTTACATAGACCCGTCAAGTTTTCTACGAAAAGTCTTCCAGTTATCACTGCGTTCCGAGCTTTCAACCTGTGCCTTTTGTAAACTTAAAGTAAAAAATTGAAGTATTCTCTTATACTGGAGATGGTTCAGAAGAAATTTCTGAGGTATCTTTACTTAAGGGAGTGCGGATATTATCCGTAGTTGTGCCCGTCTGACTTCATACTGGGAATGCTTGGCTACAATAGTTTGGAGAAAAGAAGAAATGCATACTTGCTTGTGTATTTTTTCCGATTAATCTGTGGTATTACGATCAACATAGGTGTAACGGAGAGTATTTTTCATTATGTTCCTAATGACTACCTTAGACATAGACAGCATAAGCTGTTTTATCTTCCTGCTTGCAGAACCAACCTGCCGATGGTAATGCCAGTAGGGAGAGCAATGTCTTTACTCAACCGTATCTCTTCGGATATTGACATCTTTCATATTAGTGAAGAAAAGTTCAGAGAGGATAGCATTATTTCTCTATAATTGCTGGGTATTTTATTTTACAATTTTTGTATATTTAAATTTTAGTATTAATTTTTTCGTTTTATTTTTTACATTTTTAAATTTTTTAGATTTTTTTTTGCACCACAACAGGCCAGGAGGCCTAATTACAGTGGTGAATTACATCACAGAGCACCCAGGCTTCAGAAAAATTACATTTTAATTTTTGTGTTCTCACCGGGAATCGAACCCGGAACCTTCCGTGCGTGAGTCAAGCGTCTTGACCCCTTCTCCACGGAGGCCGCCAATTTATGTATGCATTGAACTTTTTTGTAATGTACATAAACGTTTATAAAATACATAAATTGAAATTGAAAAAACCAAGCACCTGTTCGTTAATAGTGACGGAAGGAGCGGACAGAAATATTGGTGCATGTTTTACGGAACCGAGCAAAGGCTTGGCATTCTTAGAAGTTAGTGATGCTTTTACGGGACACGAGACACGAGTCAATGTGATCGGATTCGACGAAGTAAATGAAATGTTTTGCGGTGGAAAAATTCTTTATTTATTTCGTTGACAGAACTTTGATATCACGGTATTCGAGTAAGTAATGGGATTTAGGAAGATATAAAATAAAAATAATTATTTTATTTAGATGGACATGTCGAGAAAACAATGAAGCCGGAGAGCCAACAGGACTTACAATAACTATTTCCAATTATATGTTTTTATACTGAGTACAAAAAATCTCATCAAATTAAAATATTGCTAAATTTATATTTCTTGTATTTATTAATTTAATTATTCATAATTTACTCTTACAAACTATAAACAATAATAAAAATAATGTGACCTCACTGGGGTTACCCGTGCCGAGGACACTTTTTTATTTATTTAATTTATTTTTTACATATTTATAACAGCAATTTACAAGTAATTATTTATACAACAAATTAATTAAGTAGTAAAAGTAGACATATATATTTTTGCTGTTGGTTTATCTAAACTGCCTCTATTGGTTTCCGTTGTCCTCTTCGCTATACTAGATTAAATTCCCTTTTTTATGTACCAACTTGTAAAAACAATTATACCTCGAATTCATTCATTAGACGTACCTGTAGAAATTATAACGGACTCAGTATTGATGTAGACATTTTTAACTGCACGTTGCATTTGTACAGAAAATTTCTTCATGGGGTCGATTATTTGGGATAGTTGCTGAATGTACATCTTGAGTGGTTTATGCTATGTATATGTGCCGCATGTAATGTATATGTTTGTGTATGTTTTATATGTGCGTTCATGTGTGTGCGTGGATGGCTCAGAGTGTACATTCGGTATTTTTATTTATTTTAATTTATAACCTCCATGGAAAACACAAATGTCAACAATTATCCTTTTCTCACTTAAAATTCTTATTTATTTTTTATTTTTTATTTTTTGTCACATTTAATGTTTATATATTTTTAATTTATGAAAACTTCATTGGTCTTTTTATGTTAAAAAATTGTTGTTTTTAGTACTTATTTTGTATGACTGTATGTTTTCTAAATAAAATAAATAAATAAATAAATAAATAAACTAGGGATAGATTCACCGTTCTAAGGCAGTAAATTATGTATTTTATAATAATATTAAAAAGTATTACAGTTTTATCATTACGTGTGCTTTTTCAGTCTTAAAAGTAAACAATAAATATCCAGAGACAACATAAATAATACCAAAATCTCTAAAATAATATTTAATATTTGGCTTATTCATATAGCGCCATTTTTGTAAAAAATCGACCTAAAGGCGCTTTACAATTGTATACCTAAACTTACATTCTAACTAAACTAAAGTGATATATTATATTTCCAGATTTAAAATTGAGGGTATGATAGTCTAAAGAAGTGGGATTTTAGTTGGGATCTGAACTGACTGGGACTAAGGCCTAAGTCATTACTAGTAAAACAAGAAATCAGCTTACGTCCTTCTACATCGGACAACAATCTCCCTCCGACCAATATGGATTAAAAATGCAGTCAACACCTTCCTCAGCCTGGCAATCCCACCACATTTCCATGAATCTGGGATAAGGTTATATACCCTCGGGCCTATATAAAAATATACTTTGTTTACTTAACAATATACTTTTTTTAAATGTTTTTACATTTGAGAATAAACACAGTAGACTAACTGAATAAAAAGAGATAATTAACAAAATATGCAGACTGTTTTAAAAACTAGGTATAAATATATATCCATATTATTTATGTTACAAAAACACACAATAAAAATAACAAAAACCTAACATAAGCTGTACACTTGTGGAGCAGTTGATTCAATATTGGTTTGGGCGAATGAGACAATCCATTTTACTTCTACCTAGCTCCACTATCCATTTTTTTTTAGCCTTTTTAAACATTTTCTCGTTACTAATTGTTTTAATATATAGTGGAAGTAGGTTATAGATTTTAATTGAATAAAACTCGAAATCCGTTTGTCGAAAAGTGGTATTAGTTTGTATTTGTTTAAGCTGTCTTTGTGTTGATGATCTAGTGATTATATTATTTATATGTGATGTATTGTAGGGGTTATGTCTTCCATTTGAGTAAGAGTAGTTTTTGAATCTGTGAGTGAATATTGTTTTAGCTTATAATTGTTTTGGTGTCATAAGTTGTGATTTGTGGAATATTTCTTCAGTAGATATCTGTATCGGGACTCTGAGTATTATTTTAATTAAGGATTTTTGTGCAACCAATACATAATTTAAAACTGTGTCACTCGCAGATGATGTAAGGGTGTATGATGATTCATGAAAAAATGTTTCTTACGTTTTTTTTTCTATATGAATTTAATAAATTTTACAGGTACTACATATCGAAGCATTACTGGCAGAATGCATTAAGCCATCAAAACAAGTTTCGAGATAATCGCATTTAAAGCTTTTTTATTTTTTCAACGCATTATTTCACCCACAATTTTACGATTATTATTCTTTTTAAAGCTTTGAAAGAGTGATCTTTATTCTGGGCATAACATAAAATATGAAATCAATATCTTGCACATATTTTTAAAATATAAACAGACTGTTGACTTATTGCATTTTGTCAGTAGCCTCCATATGTTTTTGTATAATCGATAGTTAGAAAATACATGTGATTTGTAGATATTTCGTTGACACGAATAGTTTTTTTTTATTAATCGTTTCCATGTAAAAGAACCAGAATCCATGACAAGTTTTTTACTATAGCTGCTTTTATTATTCAACAATTAAAAAAAAATATATATATATATATATATATGGAAATAATTTACATTTTTTTTTCAAGATATGGAAATGATTGGTGATTTTAGTTTACTAATTATTATAGTGCTTCAATTGCAGCGCATCTAGATCATGTTTGTTATACGGAAGATAAGGCGATCAGTCTTATACATCAGATGCCAGTTTGAGGAAGAATGAAGTATTGTAGTTTAGAACCACATTTGAAACCAATATTTCACATCCACCTTGCTAGGAATCGAACTAAGGACTTAAATAATAGTTAGTAGACAAACGTGCCAATCACTATACAACAAGGCGTACTTATATCTCCTATCGATTTTCTTTTAGGGGATTTTCACCCGAGAGTCGCCATGGAGACGAAAACACGTGTCTGAGTTTCTGGTTATATTTCACCGTATTCTTCATTCACAGATAAAATTTGTTATATTACATGATTTTGTCATTATTTTTTATTTAATATGCAAATGCCATTTTGTACAAACATTCATAAATTAATGAGTAAAACTAAGAACTCGTAAGTTTGGTCATAATGGGCCATTATACGGGAAAATAAACTGAAAATTTATGAGTGAAAATACGTTATTGATGACGTATATACTCGTAACGGTCCCGACTTGACGTTCCGCGTTGCGTGCGGCCGCTATACGCGAGTTCAGTTAAAGCCTGTTTTATATGGATTCAATATAAGGAACTTCAGCCCTACGAGAAATTTGGTAAAAAAATGTTTTCTTACGCACAGTAAGTTAAGTTAAGTTGGAGCATTCAATTGTACGGCAGAATTTCTTGAAAATATATGAAAAAAATAATATTCTTATAAAACTAACTACTTAGAATGGCGTCACGAGTTCATATGAATCGACGAATGCTAAGAGAGTTGTTAAGATTACCGGTTTACTTACCGTCAACAAACCAATCGGCAGAACTGACCGAGAAGAAGCGGAAGAGAACTTGTACACATACAAATACTTTTATTTTTTGGCGTGACATGTGTTTTTCAGTACTGTTGACCACTGTCAAAAGATGAAGATCCGCGTACTTTAGCCACATATTCCGTGGGGTAAAAATGCCCTGCATCTACAGTTTTGGTATATGAGTCCAAAAACTACATATAGCCGTCGCACAGTGGGCCAAAATTCACAAAACACGATAAAAAAAAATTTGATAATTTATTGCTAAAAATATGTTTGAAATATTATTTTAATCATTTTCAAGTTTCTGCCATTAAAACAGGCTTAAAATGTTAGCATAAATATATTTTTTTAAATCTTTTTCTTTAACTTTTTTGATGTTGTTTTAAATATTTTTAAATACATACATTAATTTACTATCTGTTGAATCAGACACTTGTCTTCATTTCATCATTTAGATGTTTTTAAGCATGTATTGTTACATCCATTTTGTGCTTCTTTCCCACAACTCCGTTCGATTTCTAAGGTTTGGAAGCACAAATTTTTAATTATGACGATAATGTTTGACTAAGGCTTGTTTGCTGCCTGGATCTTGCCATTTTTGTTTCCAGATCCATATAAGTCTGGGTTTAGAGTTTCGAGAAACATTGTATGTAGGCAGATCGCGTGGGGTTGTAAAGAACATCGGGTGCACTACCCCAGAGGAATAAATCACCAAAGGGTGGACTAAACGGCTGCTCTTGCAAAACTTATGAAAGGCTTGGAGGCTTCAATTTCCTGCCTAAAATAACGGGGAATCAAAGCCATTGACGGCCAAGCTAAAAAGTTGAAAAAATATTTAAAAACGTTCAAGATAAAATTGATATTTGAAGCACTTACTTTGTGATTTTTCATGTAAATAATATAAAACTCAAATACATACTAGAAATATGTTTAATTTGTACACATTCGGACTATTATTCCTTAAAATGTATTAGATGATTACTTACTTAAAGGACATAGTACTGAAACAGCGTTTGGTGTGGAAATGCAGTGCCCTACACACCACTGCGAAGTTATTATGAATTAATATTGAAAAACATCCTTAATTTAACAATTAAATGTAAATAAACTATTTCAAACACTTAAATTTATTTCAACAGAGAGGTAAACATTTTTGAGAAGGGAATATGGAAGTCTAGGCATTTACAGGGCTTATGGCTGGTTTAAGTGGCCACTTTACACACTGTGTAACATTCACCATTCTGCCCATGTTTGAACATCAACATTTCTTCAACTTTTCCATCTGTTGACTTTTGTGAAGTAAAAGAGCTGAAACCTTTATCACGTGGGTGAGATTCATCCGGCTGAACCAAATCTCCTACTAGGCAACGCCTGAAAACAATTTTCCAATTTTTATACTTTTTCTTTTACCAGGTAGTAATTCAACAATGTTTGATTATGTCCAAATGCTTGCATCGACTTTGAACATCCACGTTTCCTCAACTCTTCAGATGGAAGATAGAATAAATTTAAATATGAACAACTCCCTAGGGAGGAAATCCAGCCAGTCTGCAAGCATTTGGACATAATCAAACGTTGTTATTTCAAACACCTTTAAAATTTATTCGAAAATTAGCCACTGATGTAATGAGGAATATTATTGCAACTAAAAACTGTATGTAAGATGTTTTCTGACGCGTGATGAAAATTAGAGCATTTTATTGTACGAAAAATTCCTCGGAAATGTATAGGAAAAATAATAAAAGATGTTTTTGATAATGAACTTCTTTTAACGACGTCACTAGTTCTCCGAAATCAACGAATAACACATACGTCACAGGCGGAGTAATTTCAAAAACTTAAAACGTTTAAAAAAATCATCATCATCATCATTGCCTTTCCGCACCGAATGGTGTATAGGGCACTGCATTCATACACCAACCGCAGCGTATCTTCATCATTTATATTGCATGTAGGTAAGATGATCAGTCACACCCTCCAGGTACTATGTCCAGGGACTATGTCATTTTTTTTAGTGTAAAAACACCATTTTAAATAAATACTTTAAAATCAACCATGTCGAGAATCGAACCCAAGACTTCTTGCATGGTAGGCAAACGCGCTGACCATTGCACCACGAGGCTGACTAGATAAAACCAAAACGAAAAGCAAATCAAACTAATCATAGAAAATGCAAGTCAATTATAGAAATTTAGAGAATTAATTGCAATTTTTCGGAAGGTAAGGTAATTAGTCTTACGCTTCGGGTACCAGTCCAGGGACTATGAAATATTCCAGTGTAAAAACACAATTTAAATAAATATTTTGTATCAACTATGTCGGATCGAACCCGAGACCTTTCGCTAATAGGCATACGCGCTGACCATTACACCAAGAGGCCGAAAAAATCGTAGCGCTGATAATACAATACGCAAGTATGTATATTTTTTAATTTGGCTTAGTTTTATAGTCTAATAACAAATTGAAATTATTAAAAAACACAACTGAACTTCCTCATTGATGAGAAAGAACTAAAAATTAAATAATCGTGGTAAACGCGGAGACGATAGGAGAATGTCTTAAAAATACCACATCCAACATTCTAAAACAGACAAGGACAGTCAAGACTGATAAACCAGGGACTTAAATTATACAATAAACTAACAGACAAAATTAAACGAAAGACTCAGACAACCTGTAGGTAAGATGTTTAAAATGTTATCATTAACAACAGATAATGAATGAAAACGATAATTATAAATAGGTGCGTAGGTTTTTACGGTCACTGTTATCAACACGTATTTTTTTGGTGATCCCGTGTAAGTTAAATTCGTTCCGACGTTTCGGCTGCTATTGCATGAGCCATCTTATTTATTTATTCAACTTTGTGTACATAATGTTATTTGTACATTGGCGATTTCTTCCAATCAACCAATAAAATTATAGTTTAATTTTCATAATTCAAGTTACATAAAATATTCAATAGAAAATAAACATTAAAAAGCTAAAGATATATAGAAATAGAAAAAAAACGTAATAAATTACCTTAAATCAAAACGATTACTTAATGGGAAAAAGGAAAAAACAGGAAAGAGGAAAGGAGGAGAGATTAAGGAAGAGAAAGGAGATGTTTCTTCAGACGTGATTTAAACAGAGATAATGTAGTAACATCTTTTATGGTGGATGGGAGATGATTCCACAGTCGAGCCGCATGGGCACTATATGAGTTAGAGAAGAAAGAGGAATAGTGGATGAGTATTAAGAAAGTGCCTTGAGAATTAGAACGAAGAGGTAAACAAAGAACTGATAAGCGTTGATACTTTTCACGCAGGTATATAGGAGCGTTAGGACTATTATGCATTGACCCTAAAGATGTTTCTTGCAATGGTAGCCGAAACATCGGAACGAATCCAACTAAAACGGGATCACTAAAAAAAAAATATTTTAATATTTTTTTTATTAATTAAATAATCCGCCAGGGTTTATAAATTAATTTCAACAAAAATATTCAAAAATAAATATATATATATATATATCCTGATTGTATGATCTTGAACTTTATTCCAATAATAAGGTAGGTACTTGGTACATTAGCCGCAATTAGTGTGTTTAGTTTATATTGGTATAGGTACATATGTATATATCATAGTGTAGCGGAGAGCGAAGTACTGGAATAAACATTATCAGGTTGACAACACTAGAACGCCTTTTTCAGTTGGTAAACCTGGCACGAACCTAACTTCATTCTATACGAGGTTCTATATGACACTTGAAAGGACATCGCTCGCGGCATTTCTTTTCGATCTTTCGTTTGACCCGCACGCAGGGTCCTTGGCCAGTTTAAACTATATTGTGAATTCCTTTTGATAATTTATATGGTGATTTAATGCGAAACTTCGGTCAATAAATATTTAAAATCTAATCCCTGTTGATCTTCATAATCCGCAGTCGCAAATCAATATCATATTATAGTATCACTAAACCCGGGCGTAAATGTTACTACGCCAGGTTGATATAATCGAATTCTATCCGACTTTATGCGAACAATATAACAGCAATAGAATGAAGGAAAATAAATTGATGTGCGTAGAATGCCAAAGACATTAATTTGAACGGTGACGAGGGATTCTATGGAAGTTTTCTTTGAATTGTCCACCCACTGGCGATTTTCATCGAAATATTTTCTTTTATTAATGTTTACCGATACGTATTTCTTTCAATTTATATCATGGATGGTCCACAATTCTTACGAATCTTGTCGCCCAATAAGTATTATGTTATAAAAACAATAAACAAAAACGAAAATGACGAATCAATTTCATATTTTAACCATCAGAGATCCCCGCAATCTACTTAAATAATTTGATAGATCTTTCCACAGTCGAACTATACGATCACACTCGTAATTTACCTTATAATGATAATCGATTACGGTCATTGTAATCGAATACGGTAATTGTAATCGAATAATGATTTATTTCTAGTTTAATTCAACTTTTTTGAAATACTACACATGATCCAAACGGGGGGGACTAAACGACCCCAGCGCCTACTTGTATATAGCGTCACGAGAATAAAACGTTGAAAGTGTTTAAGATCTTGCATTAATTTATTCGTGTTTTCACGTACACATATTTTACTCTTTTAGGTATTTTATTCATTTTTGTTAGTTTGCCGAATACTAATGAACATAAAATAAAATCGACCCTTGTATTATTTACGTATTTTTTCGTTTTAATATTAAACGATTTGAAAATTCACGATCATTTTAATAAGAAGTCAAAATTTATCGACAAAGTAAAATTAAGTTTTCTGTATGAAAAATAGAAAATGCATTTTTGAAATATAATCAAATACAGGTTACCGAAGGAGGTACTTTATTATTTTTTTTTAATATACGCATTTTCGTGCATAAATATCGATTTTACCTAATAACGTCTCGAAAAAGATAGCGTTTAGAACCGCGGCCCTGGAAAGTGTTCTACAACATCGTGTTACATTTAACAAAAGACATGTTTTTAAACACAGGCATTTAAAAACAAATAATTAACATATATACATGTTATATGTTATTGCTCCATTTTTATAATTATTTATGAAAATATTTACATACTACGACAAAGATGAGGAACATTGTGGAGAAGGTAGTATATAAGTCTAGGCATCTACAGGGCTTATGACCTGTCATTGGCTGGTTTAAGTAGCCACTTTATGCACTGTGTAACATTCACCATTCAGCCCATATTTAAACATCTATATTCCTTCAATTCTTTCATCTGTTGATGCTTGTGAAGTTAAAGAGCTAAAACCTTTATTTACGCGGGTGAGATTCATTTCATTGAATTAATTTACCCACACACTAGGCAACGCCTGAAAAATTGATTTTTTTCAATTTCTTTACTTCTTCATGGACCAGGTGGATTTCCCAACAATATTTTGAGTTTATCCAAATTTCTGTAGACAAGGACTAGATAAAGAATGGTGAATGTTACACATGAAGAACATTTAAAAAAAAGGTAATATGGAAGTCTAGGCATTTACAGGACTTTTGACCTATCATTAGCTGGTTTAAGTGGCTAAGTAAATATTTTTTTTGATAAAAAAATGAAATTTAAAAAAACATTTCAGGCGTTGCCTAGTATGTAGGTGAAATAATTCAATTAGATCAATCTCACCCGCATAAATAAAGGTTTCAGCTCTTTAACTTCACAAACATCAACAAGTGAAAGAATTGAAGGAATTTAGATGTTCAAATATAGGCAGAATGGTGAATGCTACACATTGTGTAAAGTGGCCACTTCAACCAGCCAATGACAGGTCAATAAGCCCTGTAGATGCCTAGACTTCTATATTACCGCCTCTAAAATGTTCTTCATTCTTGTTGTAATATGTTAATATTAACAGCTCTAAAGGGAGTTTAATCCAGTCCTTGTCTACAGAAACTTGGACAAACTCAAAATATTGTTGAAAAATATTTACATAATTTGGGCCTGTAATTTATTTATTTATTTATTTATTTATTTATTTCATTTTATTTGGGATTTTTACAGCTATTACATAAACAAAATAATTAGAAAAATCTTAACAATACTAAAGCCAATTAAAAAAATCCACTGTAAATATAATGACACATAATATATAAGAAAAGAAGTTTAGTAATTTTATTTGTGTGACGTTTGTATTCATGTGTATGTGAATGTGTGTATGCGTGAATGAATGAGGTAGAGGATACATGCGGATAATTGCAAAATACGACTTCATAATTAAAGAAAATAAGAGATATTCTATGAAGACTTGTATGACATCATAGCCAACTAGAGTTAATGTAACTTGATGCTACGTACATAATCACACAAAAGCTACTAACTTTCGATTCAAAGTTCCTCAAATACACAGGAAAAGCCTACAGATAAATCAGAAATAGAGGGGTTAAATGCGGCGGGATATCCGGAGTCTCCCAGACCCCCGGCGGGGTACTATCCGCCCCCGTGGGGTTCCACCGACCCCGCGATTGGTTTTACCCTAAAAGGATTTATCAGCCTGGCCAGGATCAGGCAAAGGATCTAACGGGATACGGGATCGATTATGTAGGTGTACTTTATAGCAAGAAACTGCCACTAAATGATAAGGATATTACAGTGGGCATACGAATTTGATTCAATAATCAATACATAAAGCAATAAAGTTTTTAAATAATTTGTTGAATTAACTTTCTGATTATTATTCATTGGTGTACACGGCCGTGTGTGTACATAAATACCGTTCATAAATATATTAACATTAAACATAACATGAACGATTACTAATAAAACAGTACTAGTATACAATGCTATTAGTTGATTAACAAACAATACGATTTGTTATCTTCTACATTTTTACGGTAATATATTTCTCCGGATAATGTGTAGTCTGCCTAACTAGGTACAATCTATTTTAAGGCAGACGTTTTTTTTGTAGAGCAAAATAAACAAAAACGTGACTTTCACCTAGTTAATTTATTAGAATTCAATAAAATTAAGAGAATTGATTTTCTAACTTTGTTCTCAGTAAATACTGTATGTTTTATGTCAACATAGTTTATTACAGAACTTTTTTTAAATTATTTTATTTATGGTACTTTTATTTAAACCATATAATACATATATGATTTTTTACTTTTTTTATACTGTTTTGTTCCCTTTATTAGAGCCTTCTACCAAAATATGATAACATCGGCCACTATCAAGTTAAATAATTTTACCATTTAAATATATATAATTTGAAATACTTAAGTAATTAAAAATAAAAATATTATTAATATTTCATACATAATTTAATAAGTGCATGTTTGTCCTAATCAGTTCATTTGCTTATTAAAATGCACGCCGTGTTGGCGGCTTTATATCTTTGTGCAACAACTATGGTGAAGGTGTTTAGTGGGTTTTGCATGTTGGTTTGCATGTTGGTTTAATTGGTGTCCTGACGAAGAGACGGGTACGTCTCGAAACCGATAGACACAGAAAAGTCGATAAGTAGTTTTATAAAAATATTTAATAACATTTAGTAAAAATAAAAAAATTCAGGGGAAACAGTTTTATATAATATTTTTTTTGTAGATATTTAACATGCGTTTGTAAAAGAGCTTATGAGTATTGTCGCCTTAATTTTAATATAACGTAGGTCACTAAATGATAACTTTACAGGAGACAATGAAAAGTTCATAAATCAGTAAATTTTAACGAAACTCTAGTGGTTCTTTTTATTCAAAATATTTTTATTTTTTTTAAGGTATGCATAATTTAAAAGTATGTAACCGAAACAAATGTAAACTCCTGTACTACTCACCACCTACTGACATACGCTGTTTTCCAAGAAGTAATATACATTTTCTTTGAGATATGTGTTCTTCGAAAAACGCGTTTTATTTTTTACCTGTCAACAATTTATCCGTTCAAAAGAGATATATATACTTATGCCATAATAGGATGGGGAGGCACTTATAAATCGATATTAAACTTCTCGAATCTGAGAAAAAATCTATTATTAAAATGCTTTTAAAAAGCCCTTTAGGTACCCCAGCGTCAAGCTGTTCGGGGAATTCGATATATTAGATATAAGACAATTATATATATCTAGAATAATTATGTTTGTGAAAGCAAATTATTTTACTAAATTCCAAAAGGAACACTTCCACACTACCAGAAGTCAAACTAAAGGATGGGTCATGGGGTCTACCACAAATTCTGAATTCGGGCAAGGAAATTTCAGGTTTCTGGGCCCCAAAATATTCAATATGTTACCCGAACAATACAAAACCATGACTCGAATTCAATTAAATAAATTTGTAATAAAATGGTTACTGGATTTAGGTAGAGAAAAGTCGGAAAACTCACGAAAAAACATTATAAAATAATAAATGGTACGTTTATTGTATAACTTTATAATAAATTGACTAGTAGGTAGTCATGTTATTGTTTACTTTTGCATAAAAATGTCTGCCTTAAAACAGTTTGTACCAGTTAGGCAGACTAGACATAATCCAGAGAAATCTATTACATAAGCATGTATGTAGTAGATACAGAATTTGTAATTTTTGTTAATAAACCATTATTATTATTATGTTGTACTGTGGAAAAAATACAATCATGATTTTAAATATAGGGAAAAAAAGACTAACATTGTATTCAAATAAAGGTACGAAATTTTTAGCCCAAAGCGATAGTGATATAATATCTCTGTGGAACATATTGTTAGATAATCGGACTTTGAGAGTCTGACTCTATTAAATTATTTGAAGGAGATTATGAATACTTTATTTTCGCCTAAGTTAACTATGCTTATTCTTAGTGGTGGGGGTCAGTGCTATGCAAGCTCCTGACGTCACTTCGACCTGTGAAGATCTATTGCGACGTGAATAAGATTAGGAATAGGATAAATATTAACTAATTTCGACATATTATTATTTTGAAATATTAATTTAATCAATTTATTAACATGTCCGCATGACTAATGTTTATTTCAGATTTAGAATTTCTGATTTTTTTCGTTGTTGCTTTAGATTAGCGATAGGTCAAAAAATAAAAATAAAACTTTTTGGAAAAAATTGCCTCATTTGATATTCTCAAAATGTCCCATGTTAAATAGAAACCATAGACCTTTATAAAAACGATTTTAATGTTTTGAGTACGTTCAAATGTTTGTAAACAGGCTGGTTTACTCTATTATTTGGATACTCAAAACATTGTTGAACTGTTATACGAAGTAAAAAATTTAAAAATTAAGATAAAAGGCGTTGCCTAGCAGGTGAATCTCACCCACATGATAAAGATTCCGGCGATTGTATTCCTCACAAGTCAACAGATAAAAGAGTTGAGGAAATGTGGATGTTTAAACATAGGCAGATTGGTGAATGTTACACAGTATGTAAAGTGGCCACTTAAACTAGAAAATAACAGGTCATAATTCAATTCAATTCAATTCATTTGTTTTAAATTTAACATATAAATAACAAACGTAGATTCAATACGTACATATTATAAAAAAGAAAAAAATACATGAAAGAGTCTCATGTCAAAGTAGTAGGAGAATCCTGCTCCGGAAAACCCCTTCGGATACATGGAACAGATCAATATCCAGAGCGATGTTGTTCAGCATAGCGGTAGCCCTTCCAACAGGCAAAACCGTAGGCAGGTTGGTCCTGTATATTGGAATATGAAACTATCCTGTATATTGGAATATAATCTATGCTGACGCTGTTTTAGGTAATTATCAGGAACATACAAACCAATGCTCATAAAAATCTCAGAATTATCGATCATACCGCGCAACAATCGATAAAAATGTGTAGTCAAATACACATTCCTTCTAGTCTCTAAACTGTTGGAGCCAAGCTTACCCTGGAGAAACTCGGTCGGGTAGAGCCAAGGATAATACCCGCACTCTCTCAATTAAGCCCTGTAAATGCCTAAATTCTATATTTCCTTCTTAAAAACGTTTTCCCTTTTTGTAGCAACAAATTAAGACGATTTTAAACATACAATGCAATTTCACTTATTCGATTTTTTTTTTTGTTTTCTCCACTTCACATTTCTGAGTTTATTAAAATTTTCCATTGTGGTAGAGTTTAAGTATAATATTTAATGTTGCCAGCCTGCTCAGCAGTTAGATACTGTTAGGTCTTTTTACTGCAATTCTTCAACTGCGAACTTCCCTAGAACTAATTAAACTCCACAATATTATGCGTCCGCTTTCTTGTTTTTCTTATTAAAAAAATTTTAGTGTTTTATTTTTTCCTAAATAAAAAGAAATCGAATAAGGAAACGCCTAAAATTATCATGGTGTTTAAAAAACAACCACAATTTTTTGTTCATTAACTTTGGGGTCTTACTCATAAACATGGTATAAAGTAACGCCTGGGCATATTGGAATAATACGAATAGGAATACCATCCTTATTATTGTGGTGGAATAAGCATGATATTTCTATATTTATTTTACGCTATTCCTAGGCGTAACTTAATACCAGGTTTATAAGTAAGGCCTTTAGAAAGGTATTGAGTATATTCAGGAGTATCGTAATAAGTGAAATAATGTGGTATAATCTCACTCATATCAATAAAGATATCAAATCATATTTTTTAAATGCATTCTTATACTTTACCTGAATATTTCGATTCTGATGCAATTTTCTAACAGCCATAAACAATTTTAAAATGTGTTTATTTATTATAATAAAATTAATTTAAAACAACTTTGTTTTAACCACTCATTTTTTTTGGACACCACCGGTTTTAAAGCTTCACAAGCTTCTATATCAAGTATATTTATTGCAACAGAGAGAGAAAACATTATTGAGAAGGGAATATGGACGTCTAGGCATTTACAGGGCTTGTGACCTGTCATTGACTGGTTTAAGTGGCTACTTTACACACTGTGTAACATTCACCATTCTGAACATGTTTAAACATCCACATTTCTTTAACTCTTCCATATGTTGACTTCTGTGAAGTAAGGGAGCTTTATTACGCGGGAGAGATTCACCCGGCTGAACCAAATCACCTACTAGGCAAGGCCTGAAAACAATTTTCCAATTTTCATACTTCTTCTTTTACCAATTGATTAATTTAGTTTTTTCAACAATGTTTGAGTATGTCCAAACGCTTGCAGACTGGCTGGATTTTTTCCCCAATGAGTTATTCATATTTGAATTTATTGCAACAGAGAGGGAAAACATCATTGAGAACTTTACTTCACAAAAGTCAACAGATGGAGTTGAGAAAAAGGTAGGGCAGAATGGTGAATGTTACACAGTGTGTAAAGTGGCCACTTAAACCAGCCAATGACAGGTCATAAGCCCTGTTAATGCCTAGGCTTCCATATTCCCTTCTAATTAATGTTTTCCCTCTCTGTTGCAATAAATTTAAATAATTATTTACAACTGAACATTAATAAAATATTACTCCAACTCAAGTAACAAGTAGAGTGCGTTCAATTGTTTAACAAGCTATGTATATTAATAAGCTAGTGCCTGTTGGTGAACCAAGTTAACAAATTTCGTTTAGTTAGTAGGCACACTAGAAAAAATCATTCTAAACGTTTCTGTTACGCCCAGATAAAAAAAGGCCATCAAATATTTTAATGGACTTCGGATGTATATATCGATATTCCGTATCCTCCGTCAAGGTTGCCATAAGTAAAAAAAAAACGTGGAACGTAGTACACTTTGCCAAATTGCCACAACTAAAAAGTTCATTAAAACCGCATACGAGCGCATAATGGCAGTCTAACATGATATTTACATGAGTCAAAATTAACAATATAGATATTTTTAAATGAATAATTGTTGTTATTGAATACATACTACAGTATAATCATATTGAGTGCATAGTTTTTTTTAACTTGTGAATGCCAAAATCTTCAATGTCGTTTATTTTCAATTTGACGCATTCCGATTTGTGGCACTCTAGACTAGGTGTCTATTTTTCAAAAAAATATCAAATTTAAATCGCATTCAACGCAATATTATGCCATAAATCATGACTGTCAAAGGGAATCGGGAATTAAACGGTACTGATTTCAAATTCAATTCATTCCACTCGGAATTCAAAAGGCATCGTCATGTTCCGTCTACTGCGATATTATCTATGGTTCTTGCAAGTAACGCTTCTCCACTATTCTCAACTACGAGAGATCCTTTAAATCAATATCTCAGTACCTAATTCCAGCCTGGCAACACTAGAAATGCGGTTAAGATGGCGGGGAAGATAATTTGGCGGGAAGATGGTTAGAGGTAACTGATGGTAAGAGTATAGGAATCGAAAATAATCGGTTTTTATAAATAATTTTTAAATACGTCCTTTTTTGTATTTGAAAATTTATTTATTAACCCTTACGGATTATTCATTAAAAAAAACAATGTACAATTTTTTTAGTCATACTCTTTTGCACAATAAGTTTTTCTGGGTTATTATGCCGTGTGTCGTTCGTACTCTCTACCGACGTTTCGGATCGCGTTACAGCGTCCATCATCAGGGTTGATGTTATTTGTGTATGAATATGTGTTACGTTAGGTACTTAGAATTTTTACCGTGTCGTAGTCGTTTTTGTCAATCATCAACCCTGATGATGGACGCTGTAACGCGATCCGAAACGTCGGTAGAGAGTACGAACGACACACGGCATAATAACCCAGAAAAACTTATTGTGCATCTTAACGGCCGTGAAAATCTAAGAAGTTTAATCATACTCTTTTGTTGAAAATAACATTTTTTACATCTTTTAAAAAGTTTGTCCGAGTCACTGATTTAGTTTTGTCTGGTAATTTATTGTATAATTTCAGTTCCTGATTTATTTAGTCTCAATTGTCCTTGTCTCGTTTTCGAATGTTGGATGTGAATTTTTCTGATATTTTTGTATTATGTCTACGTTTACTACATTTTTTTAAAAGTTTTAGTTATTTGTCTACAATGATATCAGTGGCTAACTTATGAATAAATTTTAAAGATTCTAGTTGAAAAAAATTATTAGGTTTTTTTTAAAAAATAGTTCTTTAGTTGGTGTTACATAAGGCTATACTAACTTTCTTTTGTTTTGATATTGAAAAAGGTATATAAAGGCTTTTTTGCTAGGTTAAAAAAACATATACATACATAACTAATTCATATATCAAATGGTACACTTGTGAAATGAAATTGTGACATAGTGTCAAAAAAAATTAAACTGCTCTCACGTTAAGTTGAAGAAAATCACATGCGTCGTTTTTCTACAATCCCGACGAAATATTATAGGTTAAAAAGACCCTTTTCAATCAATGTTACATGTCAAACTGTAAAATATAATTTAATATATAATATTTGAAGCTTTAACTTTGTGGTCAAACATTTTACAAAATATTTTTAAATATGTACTTCATAATTATTATTTCTGTAAATATTTTTTTTTTGTAAAAGGTTCTTTGAACACTTAATGTATACGGGGTGTTCATTAAACCCTGTCACATCCAAAACCACGATGATCAGTATGAGCAAGAAGACATTTAAGCGCATTAAAATATTTTTTTAGAACGAATTAAATTTATAAAAAATAAAACATAAAAAAAGGAAATAGTTGCTTACTTCTGCAGGGGTGAAACGAGGAGGGTGGAGGGGATTTTTATTTTTTTGCAATCATGATTTTAAAAGAATTAGATATTTAAAATTGTCTTATGCGTTCATATACATATACTCGTAAGTAGGTGTTTATTTTATGATATGTGTTGACATAATATTAAAAAAAAAAAAAAATGAGTACTTTAAGCCCCTTTATTTTTACTTTGAATGTTTATGTGTAGACGATGTTTTATTTAGGATATACTTTATACGTCAGGTATAATCTCCATTTAGAAGCCACAAAAAGCGGCTTGGTGCGAAATTGTATTTATTGTATCTATTTCCAAAAACTAATAGAAGTAGTATTTTTTTTAAATATTAAAAAAAAAAGTTTTATGAAAGTTGGTTTTTGCATTTTTATGAAATTGTAGTGAGTGATAACTCTTAAATCGGAAATATTACAAAAAGTAGTGTTACTAAGTGTATTATTAGATCTACTTTAATAATGAATATAAATATTTTAAATTTGGTCTATTATTTTGAGATTTGAGTTTTTAGAAAACAGTACACAGGTTTCTTTTTTTCTGTTAATTTAACGTTTTATGTAAAGATTTTAAGGTATGCAAAGCTTATAAGGTTTTCAATGCGCAATTAATGTTACAGAATACCAACATACTAAAATTTCATTTCTGCGAAAACAGTGTTAAGCAGTTGAACAGTCTGATAATAATGCAAAAATATAACATAAAATTTATTGTGTTCTTACTTTTCTATTCGATGACTTTCAATCTTGTGTAATTATCCTTGTAAATTCTTCAGTTTCCTGGAAATAATGAAAAAATAATTAATGATAAAAATGTGCGAAATGGACTAAGAAAAAATACATATTTCCAAAATTAATGTGGATATTGTTAAAAATGTTTTCATTCATAATTTTGAAAAGAAAATTGCTAAAAATTCGCCTCCACGAAAACGCAACATGATTGACAAACGTCCTTGACACTCGTGACGTCAAGATTCGTGACGTGATGAATAATATAAGACAGTCTCTTCATACCGCAATGACGAAACGTCAAACTTAAATGCTACGTGACGATTGCTTTCAATAAAACGTTTCCGCGGCAATTCGAAATTATCTATTTATCTGTTTTATATACGGCCTAAGCCAATTACATTTTTTTGGCACCACAACAAGTCAGGAGGCCCAATTACAGAGATGAAACACATAACACCCGGGCTTGAGAAAAATGGCATTTATTTTAGTTTTTTTGTTCTCATCGGGAATCAAACCCGGAATCTTCTGTGAGTGGGTTAAACGTCTTAGCCACTACACATTTTGAATTCGCAAATTTAAAAATATTTTTTATGCTGCAGTTTTTTTTTCGAAAGTATTTCAAAGGTCCTTATTAATTCGTAATCGTAAAAATAAATAGGAATATTACCCTATTCGCAGGGTTAATTTTTTTAAAAGCAATAATAATTATTTGAACAATAATTTGCTGTATTTAATTTTAGAGTGAGAAATCATAAATCTTCTATGTTGACATTTGAAATAGTGAGTGGGAGAAAACTTATGCAAGGATTGCACGTCCAACCCACGATTCCTAACCCACTTGCGAGTTACTGATTGTCATCAAATGATCGTCGGCGTGAACTTCTTCACAACGACACAACTTTAATCCTGCTTTTGAAATATATCCTCTAAAATAGTACAAAAAGTGTTATTTCACAATACGCTTTTCTAAAGCGCAATAAATTCACTATGGATGAATTCAAAATCGCTTTGAAAGTAACATTTTGAAAATCGTCATTACATGATTGTTACTTTGCTTTTGTTACGATATAATATATTATATTAAAATATGGTGCTTTTTAAACTCACATGTGTTATTAATATTATTAAACAAATCAATGAGTAAAAAAATATTTGAAACGAAAAAAATATAATTATCATTAGCATTCCACGACCGCTCCATAGTTGGAGCACATGGTGTCCACAAAGAGCCTCCGGGCTTCTCCGTCGGTGAACCTTCCTATGTCCCGTAGTTCTGACATGAACTGCTGACTGCTCGCCGACAGTTTCTTGAGAAAGGCAGGACTTGGAGAACCTGATGCCTTGTAAAATAAGACAAGGATGGTTATGGCTTTCAAGAGACAACCGTAGTAGGTATACATATGGTCCACTTCATTGCATCCGATTTATTACATTTGTGATTGTAAGTTGTTTGGTCCATTTTTTTCATAATTCGTCACAAAAAAGCAAAAAGTTGGCTTTTAAAAAAACTCAACCAATAATTATAAAATTCACACATGATTTGTTAAGATAAAATTTATTTAAAATTTTATAAATATACTGAGAAGGTTCGAAATAATTCTTACTGTCAATCACAGGTAATAAGCGTTGTTAATATGTATGTCATTGAACTTTTTAACAAAATTTCTGACATAGGAAGAATTTCATCAGAATGTCTCAAGTCAATATTTATCACACTACCTAAAAAACAGCGTCCCAAAAAATGTATTATCGACTCATTAGTCTTATGAGCCATATGCTCAAAATACTCCTAAAAATTATTAAGAAACAAATGTGAACATGATTTGGACAATGCCCAGTTTGGATTAAGGAAGGCCTTTGGTACACGGGAAGCACTTTTTGGAATGGATGTCCATCTACAAAAATGTCGAGTACGAGAAGGCATTCGACAGAATTTTTGCTGGCAGCAGAGAGCTGTGGTAAGATAAGGTCACGATAAGATTAGGTAACGAGACATATTGCAATTAAGCGTGGAGTGAGACAAGGCTGCATATTATCACCTTTACTATTTAACTTATGCTCGGATAAGATATTTAAGAATACTCTCTCTGATGTCAGTAAGGGAATAAGCATTAACGGCTAAATTATCAATAACATCAGATATGCTGACGATACCGTTATCCTGGCTGACAACGCATGTGTCCTTTAGGAACTTCTTAGTAAAATTGACGAAGCTGGTAGAGTAATGGGCTTGAATATTAATGTGGCTAAAACAAAGATGATGGTGTTTAGCCGAAACCCTCACAATAATGCTGTATTACGACTGAATGGTCAAACAATCGAGCGAGTGACTAACTTTAAATACATCAGTCAAATCACTTCTGATCTGGATCCAGATAGGGAAATTAAATGTAGAATAGAGATAGCACGATCGGCATTCAATGCCATGAAATCATTCTTCTGCAGTGATAGTCTTAATATAAAACAGAGACAGAAGATGGTCAAGTGCTATGCGTGGTCAATACTGCTCTACGGGGTTGAAATATGGACTCTCAAGGTGAACTCCGTGAACCGATTAGAGGATTTTAAAATGTGGCTTCACCGAAAAATGCTGAGAATTCCATGGACAGATTTAGTGACCAATGTGGAGGTGCTGATACGAGCCAGTTCCGAAAAAGAACTACTGTCCTCAATAAAACAGAGAAAACTCGCATATCTGGGTCGTATCATGCGAATATGCGTTTCTACAGCTAATCATGATGGAGAAGATTGAGGAAAAGCGTGTAGTTGGAAGGCGAAAGATGTCCTGGCCAAGAAACATCCGCTGTGAGGGACTGTTCCAGTTGGCTTAGGACCGGAAAGCCTACTCTAGAGTGATCGTTAACGTTGGGGGGACCTGATATAGCACAGAAAGAAGAAGAAATATGTGAGGGGACAATTAGAGAAGTAATTATTTATTTTATTAGTTATTATTTGATCTAGTGTAAGCGTAGGAAACTCTTTTTGTGTTCCAGATCAACAAAGTTATCTACGATCAATTTGAAGTCAGAAAGTTGTTTTACCGGCAGGATTCACAGAATTTAAATTATAAATATTCGCCTATATGTGTTGCATCAAAGAAACAGTTTAGAGGAATCTATTGTATTATGAAATAATATATAAATGAACAAGAGGCCATTTATTGTTCTAAGTTTGCTAACAATTTGTTCTCGTTCACCAATACTATTGAATTCTAAGCCTATTGATCAGTGCACACCTTCTCAGATACAAGAATAGGCTATTGTGAGCAAGTTGTGCAAGTATCTGGCAATATGTTGTCTACGGAGCTTTAGAGGATTTACGATTGAAACACATATAGACATAAGATAAGATCGTGTTAACGACAGAACGGGTATAATTGTTCAATTAGGTGTACTGTAGCCTATATTCCACGCGCTGGTCTCGACTTATAAGGAAAACGAGGCTTAGTTAACGCTTTACACTATGGTACAAAAAATATTACAGTTTTTTTTTCCAGCAATGTTTCAAAAAACTTTTAAGGATTGTTATTTGTTTTTTTAAATATTTGAAATATATTTAAAACATAAAGTTAGATTTATAGGTACGTAATTCTTATTCGTATAAGAGTAATTTATCTGATACATGGTATTTTGTATGGTATATACTTGTTACGCATTATATTTATTTGGATATTCTGCCTGGTTCGTGGTCAATCGGGCAACGCGTTCGCTTACCATGCAAGAAGTGTTGGATTCGATTCGCGAAATGGCCGACATTAATTGATAAATTGAAATGTTAATAAAGGTTCATATCAGTTCATAAGATGTTACAAAATAACTTCAAAAAGTTAACAAAGGTATTTATTTTAAACGGTATTTTGAACTAAAATATTTCATGGTCCTTTGACTAGGACCGGTAACGTAAGACTGATCATCTTACCATTGGGCGCAGAGAGGGAATTAGAAAAATTATCAATTCAGTTCATTTAGGCTACTTTAAACCTTGTTTTTGATTGCACATGCAATTATCATTTTTTGGATCATTTAACTAATCGCTTAAGGCATTTTTTCTATTATACCCTTTTCGCATCTAATGATGCATATGGTACTGTATTGGTACACCAAACGTAGCGTATCTTGATCACCATTTTTGTAACTTGTTTAATTAAATTAACATTTAAAAAAAATTGGGTTCATAAGTCAGAAAACAGATGATTGTATTTTAATTAAAGTTTATTTGTGCAAACAGTATTCCCCATTAAAAAACTTTTTTTTTTGTTTTTTATAGTAAAGAAATATGTGTGTTCTTATAGTTTACCAAATATTTAACTTTGAGGGCCATTTTCAACGAGCTGTAAATAACTCACTATTAAAATATGTGAATCAAGCTGGGGTAGAGTGGGATTCGAACCACGGAACCTTGATCCGTGAGTCCGAGACATTAGCCACGGGACGACAACCCAATTCAATTATCGTTATCTTAATTTGAATAGGATTAATCATGTATCTTTTGATATATACGAGTAACTTTGTTTTTTAGTACCTACACATTTTTTACCAACTCTTATCTTGACCTATCTGTTTTTTTGATGACTGAAAGATATTGCTTTTAGCAAAATGTCCGCCAATGTTCTTTTTTTTAATTTAATAAATCATTTAAAAATAAAATTTGTTAGGAATAATATCCTAAGATCATAAATAATTTCACTAAAAATTATTTCTAAAAACAGAAGGTGGAAACACGTTAAGCAAATGAATTTCTTGAGTCTAGTGTGTGGTACAGTTTGACCATATACCACAGATGGGAGTCTTGCGTCTTAGTTCTTGTATGGTGAGGTTATCCGGTAGAAAGTATTGGCATAGACGTCCGCAGAACTTACTCGCACAAAGCAGTGTACATATCGCACCTCTAGGACGAAAATGACTCAACTCAAAATATCTACTTTTTGGGAAATTGCAAAAGAAGAATGTAAATTGTGACACCTTCGTATTTTTTTGTCGATTATTTCCTATTTTTCGAAGTAAACACCAAATTTTGAGTTAAAAATTATACCGAAGGCAAGGCAGAAAAAGGTTTTAACTATGAATCTATGAAAAAAAAGCGTAGTAAAAAAGTAATATAAGTTTAATCAAGACATTTATTTAATAAGTCATTACTAGATTTTTTTAAAAATACAAACAAAAGCACTTATAAAAATAAGATAATGACATAATTTTTGTTGGGCCAGATCAAGTCACAAAAACACATGTTTTAATTTATTTACAAAATAACATAAACTCAAATAAGTCACTCAGATTATAAATATAACATTTGAATAGCAAAATTACACTAACTTAAACAATTCACCAAGATTTAAGTAAGCCGGAACGAAACAATCACAAAGCTAAATTGGTCGTTTTAATATTTTTTCAAATAAAGTCAACATGCCATTTGTATCGGAATGAAATCAACCGGCTTTCGGTTACTATATGTTTGTCTGCGTTACGTCCTTCACACAGCAATGTAAAAACAACACTAATTGCGTCGCTTCCGTACTGACACGGAATCTTAATTCTCTGAGTAATAAAGTGAGCGATGTAACGGGTTTGTCCCATTCCCACCCGAATGTTGCGTTATTTTAATTGCGGAAAGACGGATGATGTTCATTTAAGTCGTTTTATAATCTTAACTCATTTTAAGATTTTTTTTAGTTTGGTCGTTATTGTCCTAAGGATGCGATATATACGAGTAGCACATGCCAGTTAAAATGTATTGGATTATTGTAATAGGAAAATTAAGGCAGTGATGCGGTGATGTAAGAGAAACTCGTGAAAGTTTGTTTTCGGGTCCACGGGCCCAGGGTCCTATAACAATAGCAAGTAAACAGAGTTATCTTAAGTTGTCTATAAAGTGAAATTAAATTTTCTGCTAGAAAATATGCCATCGTTTGACTTGAAATAAAACATGTGAAAAAAAAAACTGTCATTAATTTTCTATTTTGCACACAAAAAAAAAAAAAAAAAACATATAACAACATATATGAAGAACATTTTACAAAAGAGAAAAGAGAAGTCTAGACATCCACGGGGCTTATGACCTGTTATTTGCTGGTTGAAGTGGCCACTTTACACACTGTGAAACATTCACTATTCTGCCTATATTTGAACTATAATCCGCTCTCTAGTTGGAGCATATGGTATCCACATAGAGCCTCCAAGCACCTATATCGGCTTCCAACTCCATTGCGTCGTCCCAAGTCATGTTATCATCCCGAAGTTCTGACATGAACTGCCGACGAGCAGTCAGCAGTGGACGTCCAGGATGTCGAGAACCTGATGCCTCGTAAAATAGGCAAGCGTAGTTAAGGCTCTCAAGAGGCATCCGCAGCACATGGCCAAGCCAACCGTATCGCCTCCGCTTGATGACAATTGAATATAGACATAAATATTTTTTGAAACATGTTCGATTCCATTTGTTTTACAAATATACATAGTTTTGAGTTTTCTTCAATTATCTGTAAAATCTCATTTTTAGTCCAAAACTGTGTATATTTGTACAAAAATTTCAAGGAGATTAGTCTGTTACATGTAATAAAACATGTTTCGAAAAAAAATCGCTAATAAATTTGATATAAATTTTACATTTGAAGAACTAACGTTGTGGTTATTCATTATAATAAAATAAATAAAAAAAACTTTGTTATTAACCACTTATCTTTATTTTTTCTACAGCCCGGTTTTAAACCTATGCAAGTTTCTTTACCAAGGTATACTAAACTAATGAATTATATTCTATTTTATTCTATCAATATTGTGCTTCGTATGGAACTAATAAATCAAGCCACTTTGTCTTATAAGGATGGGAAGCGAAATTCAAGGTGGATACGCTCAAAACTAGACAGAAGTGGACTAAAGGAAATATTGTTTATTTGGATATTTATTATTTTTTTCTTATTATAAATCGCTTTTTTAATTTGTAAGATTTCCAAGTTGTCTAATTTTAATATTTGATTTTCAATATTACGATCTTTTTATACAGTGCCTTTATTGAAATTATGATTATTTCAATCAGATGGTTTGCGAATTCAGAAAAAAATATTATTGAGCACCTTAAGTGTTCTTTCACTTCAATATTTAAGTTTCTTTTAGTTTTCCAATGTAGATTAAATAGCAATCATTACAATTCGGGGGTTAAGGGTAATAAGGGCAAAACTACAAAAACACAGTTTTGAGATAAATGATAAAACAGTTTTCAAAAAATAATACTGTCTTTTAAGGGTAACAAATAAAGAAAATAAAAAATACAGGTAATAGAGCATAAAATGTTGTAGAGACAAAAATATGAAACTACGCTTTCGTCTATATGACCCTAACTTGCGCTTACACTAGTAAATTAACAAAATGATGTAAAAGGTGTTTTATTCTTCTGGCTTTAAACAAAACGCTTCATTTGTAGTTTCACACAAATTTATCTAGGTAACTACTTATCGGATGAGTTTCATCTTTTTGTCACTAACAGGATATTTTGTTTGGATATCAGATTAGTACTTAACACAAAACAGCATTTTTTGTAGTTTCGCCCTTATGACCCTAAGCCCCTGAATTTATTTGGTATATGCCAGATTAATTGTTCTAATTTCAAATTTAATACAAGTTTCGCGCTCCGATTCCAACAGGAAGATAACAGTAAATTTTCTGTAAAAAATGTCCATATTATTTGTCTGTCGATTTAAAGTATCTTTCACTGTTACCGGTAGTTAAACGTGTCTGAAAAAAAACATAATATTTAATTGTTCAGACAGCTTCATAGACAATTGCAAATGACGTCGTTAACTTCTCATTGTTACCCGGGCCCTGGATTAAATATAAATAAATATTTATGGAATAATACCATAAAAGCACCGAAATATCAATGAATAATTCAAAACGTGCCTTTACATTTTTGAAGGGCCCTTATCACTTCAGATCCCACTGGAATCGACGATAATTCAAGGTATATCAAGCGTGATGTGGTAGTGATGGAAGAATGCAGGAAGCAGGAAATGTATGGAGAGGATAACTCAACGGAGAGTAGAATGTAGAAGAGCCTATTGTGGAATATACGTGGGAAGGTAAATGGTTTACATTCTAAGCAACCCTAAGCGATTTAACACGACAAAAATATGTAAAAATAATTCTGAAAATTGTAGAGAAGCTTTTGAGAAGTAGAGTTTTGTGAAAAACTGCCGAACTATGAAATAAACTACGCGCGTACGTATAAAATAAACTTACGTCATATTCGGTAATCCAATTTATCATATTTAATCTTAAGTAAACATACATATCTAAAGTTTACAATTAAAGATTGAATATTAAAATTTATTTCAACAGAGAGGGAAAAAGTTTTCGAGAAGAAATTTGGAAGTCTAGGCATTTACAGGGCTTATGACCTGTCATTGGCTGGTTTAAGTGGCCACTTTACACACTATGTAACATTCACCATTCTGCCCATGTTTGAACATCCACATTTCCTTAACTCTTCCATAATTTTAATATGAACAACTCCCTAGGGAGGAAATCCAGCCAGTCTGCAAGCATTTGGACATAATCAAACATTGTTGAATTACTACCTGGTAAAAGAAGAAGTATAAAAATTGGAAAATTGTTTCCAGGCGTTGCCTAGTAGGTGATTTGGTTCAGCCAGATGAATCTCACCCACGTGATAAAGGTTTCAGCTCTTTCACTTCACAAAAGTCAACAGATGGAAGAGTTAAGAAAATGTGGATGTTCAAACATGGGCAGAATGGTGAATGTTACACAGTGTGTAAAGTGGCCACTTAAACCAGCCAATGACAGGTCATAAGCCCTGTAAATGCCTAGACTTCCAAATTTCTTCTCGAAAACTTTTTCCCTCTCTGTTGAAATAAATTTTAATATGAACAACTCCCTAGGGAGGAAATCCAGCCAGTCTGCAAGCATTTGGACATAATCAAACATTGTTGAAAGATTGAATAGTTTACTCGAAATCCCTAAATCCAGACTCGAGAAAAAACACTCATTTTTCATAGCTCCAAAACTGTTTAATACATTTCATATGGACAGTATGATGGATATTAATTATTTAAATATGTTTCGATTTAAATTCTTTTTAAAATTTTGGATTAAAAAACGGATTTAAATACCTTATTTTTTTAATGAATGGAATGTACACTTATGTGTTTAAAAAACTGTGTAAACCACTTTAATTTAGAGTAATACTTCGACCGGTTTCGAGGTTACTACCTTATCGTCAGGAATTAAACTAACTTATAATTACTCGCGTTGCTATTTATGTAATAAAATATTGTATGAAAGAGGCAGAAAAATGCCGTTATAATTCATTTTATCTCCTTTCTCCCTTTTTTTTTTCATTTTTCTGTCTCTTTGAAAGAAAATGTAAGAAATTAAAAACAAATTGTTAGTATGAAAAAAAGGTTTTAACAAATTAATTCAACATAAATATATATTTTTTTTTTAAAGTACGCAGTAATAAATAAATATGAATTAATAACTAATTTAACTAATTTTAATATTTGCATTGCCCTATGCACCATTAGGTGCGGAAAAGGAATGATGATGACGATATGCCACCCAAATTAAAAATATTTCAAAAAATGATTTCAGAAAGAGTATATGATTATTATTATTCTGGATAATTTTCATAGCGGGTTTTTTTGTGAAAACCGCCTTAAGCCTTTCAGCCTGAGTGATTTCCATGTTCCCCACTCCAAATATAGTTGATGAAACCAACTGGTCCAAGAGAAAATGTAAAAAATAGAAAATATTTGCAAGCATTGTCTGGTGCGTAGGTGAGATATTTCAGTTAGATGAAACTCAAGCGCATGAATAAAGGTTTCAGCAATTTAACTTCACAAAAATTAACTCGTGGAAGATTTGAAGAGAAGTGAATGTTCAAACATAGGTAAAATGGTGAACGTGACTTAGTTCGTAATGTGGCCACCTGAACCAGGACAAAAGCCCAGACTTCTGTATTTTCTTCTCATAAACTTTCATCATCTCTGTTGTAATATTTAAATAATATATATTGATTGATTTGGTGTTTATTTTGTAAAACTCTACATTTAAACTTATAATATTAGAAATCAAACACTGATTTGAGTCTACTAAACACTTTATTTTATTTTTACAAATATAAAAACAAAAATTTCGTGATAATTGTTTCGCCTTGAAAATGTGAAGATTAAATGGATTGAATGTCCTTATATAGTCATATAATTCAAGGTAAGTAGAAAATAAAATTAATCCTTTGAACTATGGCATGTATATTAATCATAATTGAGGGAAAAACCAATGGTTAAGGGCGAGGCTAATACCCGTATGCAGAGACAAACCTTAAGGTGAGGAAAGTACATTCTATTGTCTTCACCTTCGGGTTATTCTCTGCATTTGAAATTAGAATGTACTTTCCTCACCTTAAGTTATGTCTCTGCATACGGGTATAAGTGTTTAATAAGTAATGGGGAATTTAGGTATTTATATTTGAATTTCTGGTTTTAAGTACCTTGAATTAGATAACTATATAAGGACATTCAATCCATCTAATCCTCACATTCGATTGAAAATGCCCTAACAAGGCGAAACAATTGTCACGAAATTTTTGTTTTTATATTTGTAAAAATAAAATAAAGTGTTCAGTAGACTCAAATCGGTGTTTGATTTCTAGTATAATAGATAATAATATATATGTTTCGATTTATCAATACAAAATACTGTACATAAACTAATGTGCTAGAGTATAAAATTTCGAAGGCCTTTTAGTTTTCCGAGTGTATTTCCCTGGCTGTATTGTCGTGGAAACCTTCTCCGAGATAAACATGTCAGATGCAAACACTCCCAACGACCTTATCTCCCCCGATAAGGTTTATTCTCGCGCCGCTAGGGGCCGCAAGTTGCGAAGGAAAACCAAAACGGCTACTGACAATGAAATTATGTTTACATTCATATCTGCGGGAAAGAAAATAAACACAGCGAAATGAGTAAGTGTATAGAAATATAAGTAATCCAATTTCTGTATTTGGGAAGGGTGTTTTTAAGAGATGGAAGAGTAGAAAAAGATGTTGAAAGAGAGTGAATGCGGGCAGCAAAATGAACGGCGCACTAAGCACGGATATTGCTAATAAAATTATGTCCGAGTCAGGTATGATTGATAAGATTAAGAAAGGGTCTCTGAGATGGTTTAGCCATTTAGAAAAAACGGGTGACGAAAGAATAGAAAAACAGATATATTTGGCGAGAATGAACGGTTACGTGGGACGAGGACGACAAAGAAAGACGTGGCATGTTCAGATAACACAAAACCTTAAGTTTGCTGATGTCAAAAGCAGGCAGAGCCGCAAGAGCATGTATGACAAGATGACAAGATGTATGAATGCGGAAGAAGCTAGGAATGTATGCCGGGATAGACGTGTGTGGTGGCCCATCCTCTTTGCCTACCCCTACGGAGAAATGGGGTGATGGTAGTAGAAGTTGTAATACACATCGCAGAAGGAATAACGGAATGTATTGATATGAGGCCCAATTTTCACTTCGTTTAGTTAAGTAGCGAGTTAACTTACCAATTTATTTAATTAATCGAGCAAGTTATGCTGGGCGGCGCGCCTCAAAGAAAACCAGGGGGAAGATTCCCTATGAGATGGGCCGATCGGGTTAAGGAGGCTGCCGAGTCTGCCCTTGGGGACGCGGTGCACCTTGTTGAAGATATAGAGGCATGGAGAAGTTTGATGCATGCTTTAACCGTTGAAGATCACGACCCTCGGCCATAAGGAACCAGACTCTTTCACTTTTTTTATATTACAAAAGTAGGCAGTTACGTATATTATTAAACTGCAAAGTGATTATAAAATACAATTTAAAGAAGGAAAAAAAAAACTATTATAAAAATGAACTAAAAAATATTTTTTTTAAAATATCTATAAATAAATTTACTCGTGTAAAAACAACATTGAATTTTAATTGGTATGAATGTATTATTGTTTAATGTTTTTTTCTTTATATATCTTATGTTTTTATTTTTATTTTTCATGTACTCGTATTTAAAATTATATAAACTCTTATAAATAAACAACTAAAACAGTGTCAGTCACTCTCCAAGCACAAGAGTTAAGCTATGGTTTCCTAAGACAGCGGTACCGTCACAAAGCGGCCGTCACGGGACGGCGGATGACGTCATTAAAACGTTGACTATGTAAATCAATGGCGCTGGTTTCCTAGAGAGCGTTGACCGTGAACGTAACGTCGAAGCAACGGTGCCGCCATTTGCAGGACGGCCGTCACAGCGGTGCGAACTGTTTTCGAACGGTTTTTGTCGCGAAGCGGTGACCGTTTAGCTGTCAAAATGAGTGCAAACGTGGTGCGGAATGTTGAAAATGACGAAATATTGATTAATTTTGTAAAAATCAGGACGATTTATGTAATGGAAGGGCAAAGACTATTAAAAAGTCGAGTTGAAACAAAGTTCGTGAAGAAATATCGGGACAACGCTTGAAATAACAGGTATGTACTAAAATGTAAATAACAATAGAATCATATAAAAATAACAGAGCAAATGTTTATAAGCTACAAGAAAAAAGCTAAGCATCTATCATAATGTTATTTTTCTAATTCAAAACATTTATTATAACATTGTTTATACGTAATAGATTCCAAGGAATCCTAACCTATTTATTGTGTCTGCAGATAATTGGTTGAATTCTATATTAAAATTTCGTAAGGTATCCAAAGTAAAATGCTTTTATCGGATTCAATTATCCTTTTATTTCTTTTATTTACAAGGGTGTAAAATGTGACGCATTTTGTCTTGTAAGGACATTATCAAACTTTTTATTAGGTTACCTTACCAAATCCTAACCTATTTTGAAGTTGACATTTTATGAAATAACACACAACATTTCAGATTAAAAGTCACATGGGTGTGATTTAAAATAAGGAGTTCTCCATGAATATTAAAGAGCCAAGAAAAATGCCTGGAACATAATCTTAACAGAGTAAGTTTGATGAATTTTAAATAAAATATGCCCTTTGAACATGAAATGAATACAACAAATTTGTCGATGGATACAAATAAGTATACCAATGTAATTCTTGTATGAACATTACTATAATATTTTTTCTGCATTAATTATTACATTTATTTATTCTAGAAAGCTACAAACACCAAAGAGTAGTCACCAATATAAACAATTTTTGTTACAACTGAGAGGGAAAACATTTTTGAGAACGGAATACTGAATTTGCGTCGTAGGTGAATTGGTTCAGGCGAATAAATCTCACCCAAATGATAAAAGTTTCAGCTCTTTTACTTCACAAAAGAAAACAGATGGAAGAGTTGAGGAAATGTGATGTTAAAACATAGGCAGAATGGAGAATGTTACAATGTGTAAAATGCCTACTTAAACCAGCCTATGACAGAGCATAAGCCCTGTAAGTGCCTAGACTTCCATATTCCCTTCTCGAAAATGTTTTCCCTCTCTGTTGCAACAAATTTAGAACTAGATAACTCCCTAGGGAGGAAATCCAGCCTGTCTGCAAACATTTGGACATACTCAAAACATTGTTTTTAATGAGTAAACTTATGGCACAGAAAAACGATTAAATGTAGACATACTTGGGACTTATTAATACATTTGTTCCAGGATTCTTATCACCGAATTCAATTAAATAATATGGGATGTAAATGAGCTCCCATTTATATTTGAGACAAGTTCAAACTAGTTTTATAGCAACTCCATAAACACCAGTAATAAGTTCTTATTTAGATACATAAGGTAGGTTGCAATAACTTTCCTGTATATTCATTGTGAATTTTATTTTCAGAATAAGAACATACTACAAAATTATTTTCACCCAAGTGCAGATCAAGATACGAGTAGTGAGAGGGTAGATACTCTCCCGATAGTACTACTAGATTTGCTGTGCGAGTCGAACTCAAATGTTTGCCAGCAGAAATTACTAGGCTCCCGAGCGATTTCTTCACTGCCTCAACATGCAAGGACAAGGGGACATTCGTCAACGACCTACGACTCAGACTCGCAGACATCAGACAAACACCAGGCATCCACCACAGTCCAAAGAAAACCTTTATCCACAAAGAACTTCTCAACACTAGCCACGTATTTATATTTACTGACTGCCACAGAAGACCATTCCAGAACGCCATACAATGTAGAACAGACGGGAGACAAGACTTTCTGAAATCTACCTTCACTATTGTGATGGAAAATCCAATGACACCATAACCACAGCAGTACTTACTTCGGACTCACCAGATCCACCTCCAGGAAGGCAGACACTCCCCTGAAATGAACACTTCCCAGAATAATACTGATCATAAAAACAAAAATGTACTAATAAATATGAGCAAACTATTTTTACCTGGATGCAAATTATGTTTTAAATACCTCTTATGAATGTACACATTATTGTAATTCCATTTTGTATTATAATTTTATATGTATTCTTCTCCGTTTTTTAGATCATGAGAAATGTAGTTTATACTCACATAATATATTTTCTATTACATAATATTTATGTAAATTTAGGATTATAATGAAAAATCCTCAAGTATGCCATACTAAAATGATTTCGTGTTTAGCATTAGGTCTTATACTCATATATATACATATAACTCATAAAATATTAGTTCTTTATACAAATATGAACCAAACTTTTCTTCTTTAAATATCTCTTTGTAAAAAGAGATATTTAAAGAAAAAAAGACAATAAATTTAAGTTAATTTAAAAAAACATCTTAAAAAAATAATAACATATTATGGTAAAAAAAGCAATATATTATTTTTAAATGCTATTCTAAAAGTAATTCAAATAAGTTTAAAAATATAAAACCAGCAGTGAAAAAAGAAAGAATAAAAGTCTTTCAAGTGAAATGTAAAAGAGCATCAGAAATTCAAATATATTAAAAAAATATTTTGTACTTTCTCCAGCCTGTCAATATAAGTAATGTATTGTGGATTCCAAATTATGGATGTAAATTCTAGGTGAGTACTTACATAGCTATAATAGAGTAATAATGAATTGATTACAATGTCTGCTTTGTAATGACAAATGTATTCTTTATGTTTGTTGTTACTATGTAAAATACTATATTATATTTTGACAGACTAATAAAATGAATTTAATTATGATTCAAAGAGGTTGGATATATACTTGTATGATAGGGAGCAGATGATATTCCTAAAGAGTTAAAAGTTATACAATACTGTGTTGTGGGGTACATAAATTATTAGTTAAACGCTGAAGACATTTTGGTTTCGAACTTACAGTTTGTAGTTATGTATATTATTACATATGGAAGTTATAAGTATATATTATGGTGTCTGTAAGAAGTAAGTGTATAATAATTGTAATTTTTTAGAAGAAATCTGTACAGTTTATATATAGTAAGCAATATTAAGTTCTGATGTTCCAGTATAAATTGTTACTACAATTATTACAAGTTTATATATGTATATTAAAGAAAACGTAAAGTAAAGTGAATTCTGGTTCTTTTGTTTTACAAAGAGATATTTAAAGAAGAAAAGTTTGGTTCATATTTGTATAAAAGTACAAATATTATATGAGTTACATATAATATATGCGTATAAGACCTAATGCTAAGTAATCTCACGAAATGTAAGAAAGCATCAGAAATTCAAATGTTTTAAAAAATATGTTGTACTTTCTCCAGCCTGTCAATATAAGTAATGTTTTGTGGTTTGTAAGTTATGAATGCAAATTCTAGGTGAGTACTTACATAGCTATAATAGAGTAATAATGAATTAATAACAATGTCTGCTTTGTAATGACAAATGTATTCTTTATATTTGTTGTTACTATGTAAAATACTATATTATATTTTGACAGACTAATAAAATGAATTTAATTATGATTCAAAGAGGTTGGACATATACTTGTATGATATGGAGCAGATGATATTCCTAAAGAATTAAAAGTTATACAATACTGTGTTGTGAGGTACATAAATTATTAGTTAAACGCTGAAGACATTTTGGTTTCGAACTTACAGTTTGTAGTTTATTTATTTATTTTATTTTATTAAATATTTGGGTAAATCATAAGAGCGCAAATATTTCTTTTTTAAAAAAATAAAAAATAAGTATTAAAAACAACAACTTTTTAACATAAAAAGACCAATAAAGTTTTCATAAATTAAAAAGATATAAACATTAAATGTGACAAAAAAATAAAAAATAGATAAGAATTTTAAGTGAGAAAAGAATAATTAGTTATGTATATTATTACATATGAAAGTTATAAGTATATATTATGGTGTCTGTAAGAAGTAAGTGTATAATGATTGTAATTTTTCAGAAGAAATCTGTAGAGTTTATATATGGTAAGCAATATTAAGTTCTGATGTTCCAGTATAAATTGTTACTATAATATTTACAAGTTCATAAATGAATATTAAAGAAAACATAAAGTAAAGTGAATTCTGGTTCTTTTGTTTTACAAAGAGATATTTAAAAAAGAAAAGTTTAGTTCATATTTGTATAAAAGTACAAATATTATATTAGTTACATATATATGGGTATAAGACCTAATGCTAAACAAGAAATCGTTTTAGTATCGTTATCGTTTGAGAATTTTTCATTATGATCTTAAATTTACATAAATATTATGCAATAGAGAATATATTATGTGAGTATAAACTCCATTTCTCATGACTTACAAAAAGGAGAAGAATACATATAAAATTATAATACAAAATGGAATAACAATAATGTGTATATTCATAAGAGGTATTAAAAACATAATTTACATAAAATTTTGCATACTATAAAACTATGTAATAGTACTTAATGTTTCCTAAATAAAAGAAAAAAATATTTCTTTCTCTTATTTCTGTTTACAGGATATCATGATTTGTTCACCAAAACACTAGAAATTGGCCCTGTGAAGGAATAGAATGCACCAAGATCAGTTACAAATAAAAATGTAGTTATTGCATATATTATTTTTATTTAATCAAAAACATACACCTTTTATTTTATAAATTATTATGTAATGTATTTTTTAAAATTATTTGAGTATGATCTTCTTCTTCTCTGGTCTCAATCCTGGGATTGGCTGGCAGCAATTCCTTTCATTCTTCTCCTCCATTCCTCCCTGTCTTGTGCGGCTCATTTAAAGTCAACATATGATGAGCAGTGCACGTCCTCTAATAGGTCCTCCAGGTACTCTTGGCGTGGGCATCCCCTAGAATTTGTTCCCTCGGTCATCCCCTCCATTGCACATGCAGGCCTTCTTGACGTATTACATGACCGATCCATCTCGCTCGCCTTTCGGACAAGGTCCTGAGCAGGTGCCTTCCACCTTCGATTCTTTGGAGAACCTCCTCATTTGTAATGTGGTCTCTCCAGGAAATTCCTAGTAGTCTTCTATAGGACCACATCTCAAAAGCCTCTAGTCTCTGTTTATCTCTTTCGGATACGCACCATGTCTCGCAGCCATACATCAAGATACTCCATAAATAGGTCTTGATTAGGAGTATTCTTAGTTTTAGGTCTATATTATTTGATTCTTTTATTTTGGACCTTTTATTAAATGCAAGTCTAGCTTGATGTATACGGCTGTCGACCTCGCTCTTAGACCAACCGTCCCACGTTATTTTGCTCCCGAGGTAGAGAAACTCCTTGGTGTTCTTTAGTGGTATTCCCGACATCACTACTCTCATCTGGTGTTGCATTCGGCCTACAGTCAGTAGCTTTGTTTTGTCTTTATTTATCTTCATACTGTAGTTATTTTGAAGAATGCTTTCCATAGTTGTAAGGGCTCTTGCAGTTCTTCTTCACTTTCAGCAACCATAGCAATATCGTCAGCAAACCTTATCATATCCCATTTAGTATGATATTAATAACAATAATTACAGGATTAAATAAACTAAAATTAGTTATTATATAGATGTGATTATAAGTAATTATGATATTTTACAAATTGCAAATATTTATCTATAAATCCAACATACTCAAGGAATACTATTTAAAAGTTTAACATATAACATCAAATCAGAGAGACTAAACATATATTATATAAACTATAAATCATATATTTGTTTTTACATTATAAATTTAAGATGTTTCTATCCCCTTGTATCAAACACACACTCACCCTTTCCACAAACCCACCCTCACACTCATATACACTAACTCTCATATTCACATACCTACCAAAACCTCACTCAACTCCAGCAATATTACAGCACATTTAAATCAAAGCTTTCTCTCACTCTCTAAGACTTGCAAATAAATAATACAATAATAAGCTCCACTCGTTTGACGATAACAGCCGAACCTCGCTTCTAAGTTATCGTTTTGAAATTTACTCAAGAGTAAATATTCTACTTTATGTATGGAAAATATATATAGGATCAACATTGAAAACGCATCCAATGTAGTAATGGGGGATTTAAATTTTTGTACACCTAGAGACTAACTCTCAGGTATTGAGAGTCTCCAAGTCTATCTTCTCTAATGGGTTCCTTGTGAAGATTGTTGAATCTCTGAAATTCAAATACACTTTACCCATTTACAATCTTCCACCATCTACAAAATATACTTTTAAAATCTAGAGTACTCTCGGGTTCTACAAACAGTTCTGGATTTTTAGGCGCTACGCACTTTAAACCCACCAATTGTTTTCTCATTAAAAACTTTTAACTCTAGGGATACATTTTGTTTTAGAATAATGCTTGGATATAGGACTTTGTATGATATCATGTGCCCAAATTTGATCAAGGTTTTTTTTTCAAGATCATTAATGAATTTCGAATGTTGAAATTGAGCGTCTAATATTATACTGAAATCATTTAAATGAGGATTATTTTGAATTGATCCAATTATTGCAAACACACTTAATTAAATGTAAGTACAGGATCAAATTTGAAAAATAAAGTTCTACTATTATCTAAAGGGTGAGGTAAACTAGGGAGTAATATTTTATCTGTTTGAAACAATTCAAATGCCTTTTTTGTTAATAGCATTATTATCGGATATCAAAGATATTGTGAAGTAGGCCTTGTATACAAACTCCTGACGTCACTGCAACCTGTGAAGATCTATTGTGATGGATTAAATTAATTAAAAACAACTACTGCACAACATCATTATACTTACAGAGGAATATTTTTCTTTAATGAAATGAACAAAGATAATAAAAAGTACAGTCAGGAATACAATATATTTAAGAAAGAAGTAAAAAATTACATCTATAATTCTTCTTTATGTAACACTGATTGAAAACATCGTTAATATCTTTTTTGTAATTTATTTATGTTATTCTAAAATAATCTATTATAAGACGTCACTCCCGATTATGTACACAAGAATTGTTTATTTCTTTTACGTAATGGGAAACGTTAATGTAAATATATGTAATTGATTAATGTAAAAAATTGTATTTAATATTATATTTAAATTTGTTATTAATAAATTTAAAAAAAAATCTATTGCACCTATAACTTTAAGAAATCCTCTCATACAAAATAAGCCGGATATAACTAGATTTGTTCTGGACACTGGCTTCATTATAATATAGTCCGGTGTTTTTCATGCCAATTGATGTTGATGTTGAAATAGTTTGGTGACTAAATTCGTGTCACCAGAGAGTCGTCTTGAATCTGGAAGATTTATCAAAAGTTAATATCTATAGGCATTAAACATTTACGTATTTAAAATTGTCAAATGAATTGACAGAAACGATACTTACATATTGCCAAAATTATTATTCATTACATACCTCATTACTACCCCAGTACCGAATAGCAAATAGGCCCTGGAGTTCTACTGGTATTTTCTCATCTCGTTTGTGTCCTTCCAAATCGAGTTTTACTAGAGTAATTATGCGCCTCATATTTTCCTTCGAAAAACAGTATTTCTCCTTGAATTCACTGTCTTAAAAATCTTAAAAAGAGTTGACTCTTTTTTTAATACAATTTTCGTGCACGAGAAGGTCGCATGCCTTCGAAAATGTTTAAAATTAAATAAAACTGTGACAAACTATTCATAAATAACGACAAATATGACAGATCGCATTCGAGGGCATATTTTTGACAGATAAGCTGCCGTGGCCGCCAGATATGACAACGTTTTCCTAGGAAACCACTCTCTAGTCACCGTTTCGGCGGCCGTTCACCGCATCACCGTTCGTACGGCCGTTAAGATATCGGCACCGTTTTCCTAGGAAACCCAAGCTTTAGTCTCTTTTTGGAGAGTTAAGCTAGGGTTTCCTAGGACAGCGGTGCCCGTATCTTAACGGCCGTAGTGAACGGCGATGCGATGGACAGCCGTCGTAACGATGGCTAAAGAGTGGTTTCCTAGGAAAACGGTGTTGATGAATGTTATTAACACCGTTTTTCTAGGAAACCACTCTCTAGTCACCGTTACGACGGCTGTCCACCGCATCAACATTTACTACGGCCGTTAAAATACGGGCACCGCTGTCCTAGGAAACCCTAGCTTAACAGTGATAACATTTACTAGATGTGTAAAAGTAGATATGTTTAGAATTTTACAAAAACATGTACTTTTTATGAAATTTATGAATTAAAAAATAAAATAAAAAAATCACACTAACAAAAGTAATAGTAGGACTCAAACACAAAATGGCTAAATGACGCAATTCTGCCGTAAATAAAAGATTTTCTTTCATTTTTGATATTGAAAAGAAAAAGATAACTAAACAGAAAATTATAATTAACAGCAGCGATAGCTAACTGAATTCATCGCAAAGTGTATGTAGTCAGAAAAGGCGAGTGAATGTAACAATTGGTAGTATTAGATTTGTTAATATAAAATAGAGTTGCCTGTGTTTGTCGCGTACGAGTTTTAGCAACAATAAAAGTGAGTACTTTAAGGCACATGGTCCCCAAACGATACACATATTGCATTAAAAATATATTACATTATATAACTGATGGCAAAAGCAGGCTCCGCGCCGATTTCTTCGGTAATTTTTCAGCACCTTTCCCAAGGTCCCGAGACCCGCACGTGATATCGTTCCAAATCACCCCCTTCCTCTAATGTTACTTTCTCGTGTCACTCTCCCCTCAGCGCGGAGTTAACCCTTGATTCATGGGGCATAATATTCTCGAGCCCCATAAGAAATATGGAGCACATTCCTAACCAATTCCAGTTGCGGCTTCTTGAGATTTGAAAGGGAAGCAAACTTGAAAAGAGAAATAAAGGACGCCAGCTGATGCGGTATTCGACACGAGAAACGGAAACACAAGACTTAAAACTGCAGTTAAAAGAGTTATTTGGAAGACTTGTTACATTTTTTGTATATTTTATTTTATTAACGTAAACGGAAAATCTGCCATTTACAAAAAAATATGATATTAACATATTTGGCTTATTATTTTTTGTTTTTTAAAACGTAAATTTCCTTTTACCCAAGATTTATAAAAAAAAATTAAACCTAATAATTACACAAGATTTATAAAAAAAAAAACTAAAAATTATACAACATATTCAGTAAAAGTTGAAACAACCCAAGAATAAATGTAAAAAACAAACTAAATAACAAGTTATATAACAAGAAAATCATAAGTACTGTTTCATACAGCTGGGCAAAGTGAACAAAAATTGTATATATTATGAAATGCATAAATAAATAAATATAACTACCATTCACCATCTATGAAAAAGTTCAAAAGGTTTGTTCTATAGGAACAATAACCTACACTTAATATATCAGATACGTGGGAATAACTATTGCCGAGTTCATGAAGTCTGTTAAATACGGCATTACAAGTATACACTGTCCGTGAATTGTTGCTACAAAACGGTGGCACCTGTCTATTTATTCTTCCAGCCACCCTGAAGTTGATGAGAGATAATAGTTCAGGGCAAACCCATATTGGATTTACAATTTAGAATAAATTTAAAAGGTCTATAATTTTACTTATATCGTTAAGTTTTAACAAATTTAATGTTTTTAGTAAAAAATCGTAATTTCAAAATTCATGACTGATTCTTAGTTTGATATTAATATACCTTAAGAGTTTTTTTGACTCTTTCAAGAGAATTTCGGTGACAGTTGTAGTAAGGAGTCCATATTGTTGAGTTATACTCTAACTGGCTTCTCACTAATGATGTATACATCAACTTCAAAGTGCGTATTTTTTTGAATTCCTTAGTCACACGTAACATGAACATTTTTAGAGATTTACTAGTAATGTTATTTATTTGACTAATGAAGGATAATTTTTGATCAAAAACGATACCCAGGTCGCGCACCTCAGAAGTTGAGACTAATTGCATATAACCCATCAAACAATTAAGTAAAATTGGGTTTTTTATTCTAAAAAATCTCATTATGTGGCATTTTTTATATTTAACTGTAGTAGCTTATTTAAGTAGGGTACCTGTAAATGTTTTTCAAAGTAAATATTAAAAGATGGACTTAAGCTAGGGTTTCCTAGGACAGCGGTGCCCGTATTTTAACGGCCGTAGTGAACGGTGATGCAGTGGATAACCGTCGTAACAGTGACTAGAGTGTGGTTTCCTAGGAAAACGGTGTTATCAACACCATTTAACACCGTTTCCCTAGGAAACCACTCTCTAGTCGACGTTACGACGGCTGTCTACCGCATCACCGTTCACTACGGCCGTTAAAATACGGGCACCGCTGTCCTAGGAAACCCTAGCTTAAGATCGCCGCTCTAACCAACTACGGAAGCGATAACACGGGTCAGCCATTTCCTATATTTTTTTACAAAGCTCCTAAGGGCCAATTGCAACACAACAAGTTAATAAAAAAGAAATTAAATCATTATCCTTGCGTTTTCGTCGAAACATGTTGTTACCAAATCTATTAGCTTCTATTGGCTTCAGCCAGACGACAGAATTTGATCCAGGATACGGCCCTACCCAATATAGGGAGTACCGCTTTGCCCACCGTCAAACTTTTGGGAGTTTTACTTAATTCTGACCTTTTTCTTAACGTTCAAATAAGAAGAACGATAAGTCCATGCTTCTACCAGCTGAAACAAATTAAAAGCATACGCATACAAATTTGCCGCTTGATGCCGCCTGTCAATTAATAAATGCGTTTGTAGTGTCTAGAGTCGATTATTGTAATGGTATATATGTATGCAGGTCTACCAATGAACAAAATGACTCGCCTACAGTCTGTATTGAATGCTGCAGCGAGACTTATTTTCTGAATCTCTAAGTTCAGTCATATCACTCCACTACTTCGGGAATTGCACTGGCTACGTTTTTTACAGAGGGTAGAATACGAACTCTGTTGGCTTATGTATAAATCACTGCACAACTCTACTCCGCCATATCTAAGGGAACTATGCATTCCAGATGAACTAGTTGACAGGCGTCTAACGCTCAAATCAGCTACGTCTACGGCGAGAAGAAAAGTTATTATACCTCTACGCAAACAGTGCACTAAATTTAGTGAACGCGCATTTGCGGTCGCAGGGCCAATGACATGAACCGGTCTCCCAGAAGAGGAGCGAGGCTGTCTAAAGTGAAGTGATGTTTCGGAAAAAACTTAAAACCCACTTGTTCTCTCCAATCATTTGAATAAATCCGTAGCATTTGACAACAAAATAAATTGTTTTAATTAAATTACAAATTCAAAAGCTTTAATTAAATTTATTTATCTATAGAATCACTATGTAAAGCGCCCTTGAGGTAATATATTACGAAAATGGCGCTATATAAGTTATCAAAAATAATAATAGTTAAGTACTACTACTACTACTACTACCATCACGCCATTTCCCCGTAGGGGTAGGCAGAGAGAATGGACCGCCACACACGTCTATCCTGGCATACAATCCTAGCCTCTTCCACATTCATACATCTTGTCATACATGCCCTTCGGTTCTGTCTGCTTTTGACATGACCAGACTTAAGGTTTTGGTTTATCTGATCATGCCACGTCTTCCTTGGTCGTCCTCGTCTAACGTTACCGTTCATTTTTGCCATATATACTTGTTTTACCATTCTCTCGTCGTCCATTCGTTCTACGTGACCAAACCATCTCAGAGACCCTTTCTTAATCTTATCAATTATACTTGTCTCAGATTTACACTCTCGCCTGATTTCATCATTCGTAACCCTGTCATACATTGATTTCCCACACATTCGTCTAAGAGATCGCATTTCAACCGCGTTCACTCGGCTTTCATCCTTCCTCTGCCAGTTCCATGTTTCACTTCCATACATAATTGTTGGGACTAAAACTCCGTTGGTATGTTAAAATAATTCGGGACGTCGGTGTTCTTTTAACCAGTAAACTCGACTAAATCGAACATGACGGGCGTATTACGGGTGATGCATTCAAAATTTTAAGTTTTGTCACTAGTCACAAAAATGTTTAAAGATATAAATACCCTAAAAAAAATGTGTTACGCATTTGTTAGAAGTCGGCTTGAAAATGCAACTTTAATCTGGTCCCCATACTATGAAAGTCACAAATATAAAATCGAAAAAGTCAAAAATAATGTCAGATTGCTGACTCAATATTTTTATTTAAGCTTTTAAACGGCATTATTGACTGCCCTTATTTACTTAATTTAATTAATTTTTATGTACCTTTCAAACGTACCCGTCACACCAAATTATTTTACAGCGCCGACCTAAACACTAATGCAGCAAAAAATTCATGCATACATAGAATTTGCAATATGTACAATAATATTATTGAAGTCAACGTGAGTGATAAATTAAACGTAAATAATAATAAATTCAAAAGCGAAACCAGCGACAGCATGCAGGCATTGTCGTCGTGGGTGAGTGGTGATAGATAAATACGATGTTATTTTTTCATTTTTATTTTTATTTTAAATTTACAAAGGTAAATAAGTACAAACGTTTAATTTATGGTTTTCCGAATTCTATAATTTTTTTTATTTGTGAAACATTACGTATATTGTTAATAATAAGTTTGAAATATTTTTTAGTCTAGTATTAAGTATGTATTATATTTTAACCGTATCATTGTATAAATGGCTGTAGATTTCAATAAATAAAATTAAAGAAATATATATACTAAAAAACAAGTTCGTAAAATAGGCTATTTTATCTGTCTTTTTTTATCCATTAAACTTCTTAGATTTTCGCGGCTGTTGAGATGCACAGTAAGTTTTTTTGGGTTATTTGGCATCCAATTAATTTATTTTAACAAAAAAGCAACTAGGAACTTTAGCCCTATGGGAAATTGGACACAAAAAATGTTTTCTTACGCGCGGTAAAAATTAGAGCATTAAATTATACGGCAAAGTTTCTTGAAAATGTGCGAAACAAATATACAAAAATATTACAATAAAAACGTTTTTTTTTTAATAAAAAATAATATTTGCGCTCTTATGATTTGCTCAAATGTTTCATTTCGAAGGACATTTTCGACAAGTTGTAAATGATTCAATATTAGAAAATGGGAATCAAGTTGGGAAAGAGTGGTATTCGAACCACGGACCTTTGATCCGTGACTCTGAGACACTAGTCGCAGGACCACACCCCAATTTAGATTCGATTTGTGAGTTGTGGAAGATTACCGGTTTACTTACCGTCAACGGACCAATATGCCAAACTGACCGAGAAGAAGCGGAAGAGAACTTGAGACTTCACACGCGTAGTAGTTTCAGAAATACAGAACTTAAAAAAATCATAGCGCTTATAATACGATACATATTTATTTTTTTGATTTGGCTTAGTTTAATAGTCTAACGACAATTAAAAAAATAACTAAACTTCTTCATTGAACTTTTCTTAGGAACCTAATTGTTTTTGTACAACTGGCATTTATACTTGTTTTTCTAATTTAAATGATCCAGCAAATTAAATACAAATATTTACACAGTTCACTAAAATTTGGGTAAATAATCTTTTTTATTTGTGGATGTAGCCACTCCAGTGGCCCTTGGGCACGTTCTGGAGTATCAGAGTATTTATTTTTATACATAAGGGTACTTTCACATCAATTACATTTATAGTTCAATATTCAGGAATGTATGTTTAAATTTAACCAAAAATTATCGGTGGTAAAAAAAGATAATTTTTTCTTGTTTTTAAATATTTTATTTAAAAGTTTAACAAGGATACATAAAATACTCGTATATACATGAGTAAGTAAGCATTGGTATCATTCTTCGTTTATATCCTCAATTTTAGAACTCATCCATGTTTCATAAATTATATAAAATAAGTGTGTAGCTTAATTGAATAAATTTGAGTAGTAATAAAGATTATACTAATCGTTTTTTAAAGAAAAGAAAAGAAAAAATAAGGAGGGAAAAGAAGTATTAAAATAAACTAAAATGAATTTACATACACAAGAATAAAGCACTATTTATAATAATATATTCATAAAAGTTTTAAAAAACGATATAAAGAATAACATATTTTGCAACACAAAATTGTATCCAATGCATCCATAGATTACTAATAAACATACGAATCGTAAGTATCATAATATTAACGAAGTTCGATAAAAAATAAAAAACATTTTTGCTAATGCAAAATTTTGATAATTGCTATAATTTGGTAAACGAGAAAAGCTCTTACTTCATCCAGATCAATAAAAAAAGTCACTAGAGCAAAGCAGACAGCCTTTTCGAGAAAAAAAGGCTTTGGAACGCGAGTGTTAACGTATGTTGAAATGACTCGACCCTCTATTTATAAGCCTGTTTTACAAGTCGAGATTACTACCCTAGAAAAACCTCGTAATTTATAAGGGTGAATGTTTTGTACTTTCTGTATCCTCTTAAAGGTTTTATCACAAAGTTTTCCGATGATAAAGAAGCGGTTGCACTTGATTGATGAAGGGTGGGAGGGTTAGAACTGGGGGAGTTCTTCTAAAACTTCAAGAGTTCATATCTAGAAAGAGATTCAAGGAAAAAAAGGGACTTGAAAACTAAATTGCTGAACAAGGGCTCCAGATGTTATTGCGATTGATTTTTTATAGTTCATATCTCCAAACTACATAATTTATTGAAACATGGATTTTATGCGTTTAATGTAAAGGGAAAAATAAAATACTACTTGATCCATTAAAAACTTCGGAGGCTTTGTGTGCAATTCACGGAGGTTATAACAGTTTATCCTCTAGATATTGCAATAAATATGGCAAAAGGACACTGCAATACAGTACACCTAAAGTATTTAACATGTTACCAAACAAAATTAAAAATACTGAGTTAAATACAGGAGTGAGACGTTTGCTCAAATTATGGTTTATAGAAAAAAGTTTTTTGTAGGAGAATTAGTGATAGTTTTTAATTTTTGATAATGTAATAGGTAATGTTTTTCAAGTAAAATTATTGTTAATGTAGGTTAAGTGTGTATAATCGATGCAATTTATAAGAACCTGCTGACGAGTTGTATAAATGCAACTTCAGCAGGACTTTAATATAAGAGTATTTTGCAAATATTTTTGAAAAATAAATAAAACAAATATAAAAAAAACGTCGTTATCGAAGAACAACGACGCATATGATTTTCTTTAACTTTAACGTGAGAGCGCGAGTGGTTTAATTTTTTTTTTTTTGATACTTTATGTCAAAACTTGATGGGCACAAAAATATATAATTTTATACTCGGGAGAGTTATACATATTTTTTTTTTCAAAGCTGGATTATAAAACCTTTTCAAGACCAAATAAAAAATTACGTCAATGTGAATTTTTTCACATATCCGTCGTCATTCTACGATCAGGACGAAATCTGTTTTTTTATTACTATAATTAAGCTTTTTGACTTGCTAGAATTGCTGTTGATGCAAACAATTGTAAATATATAAATTACTTTAACTTTTAAAACAACGAACATTTGGACGAACTCAATACCGTTAATTTAAAAAACTGGTATAAAAAGAAGTACAAGAGACAAAAAGTATTTTTTTAGGCATTGACCATTAAAGGTTTCAGATCTTTTACTTCACAAAAGTGAACACATGGAAGCGTTTAGGAAATATGGAAAACGTTCGGTTTTTAAGGATTCCTATTAGATTATTTTCTCAAATTCCTTATAATTTCTACCCATTAATATAGTTTTACTAGATTTTTGGTAAAACTAAAATAATATTAACTGACACTCAATACATTTTTGAAAATCGCATTCCTGAATAGAGTGTACCCCTGTTGATGAGAAGATATTCTATATTTGAAAATTCACTATTTTATGTTTTGGAATTCAAACATAAACAGGTATTTAGGTACCTACATAAATTCAATATTTCCGCATATCTTAACAGAAACACAAATGTTTATGTACTTGTCTAATTTTAACTAAATACAATAATGGATATCAAACTTTCGATTGTGTTTATTTTAAATATAAAAATGAGACGCATTTTTTTTTTTTTTTTTTTTTTTTCCATACTGTTACATATTATGCATGTATTAAATTACATATTTTATACATTATATTTATTAAACATTAGAAGAGAAAAAGAGAAAAAATACATATTCTAAAAATAAACATAGCCTTAAATTTGGAAAAAATGCCCACAAAAACTTAAACGTCTGAGCGTGGGCCATTCCTTTTTTATTGTTTTTGGTGAATTTTTTGGTATACAAACACAAATATGACAATGCCATTAAAAATCATACAGAAATAACAGGAAAATGACATAAAAAATGTAATTAAGACATCAAAGTTTAGAATATGCTGTTGTACGACTCTTTCACAATAGGTGTATATCTGTATTTTCCATGCTGATCCAAGTCCTCAAAGCCGCTTTAAACTTTGGAAGGGATTCTATATTTTGTATTTCCTTGGGTAGGAGATTAAAAGATCTTGGACCAACATGGAAAGAGTGTCTCTGTGCGAACTTAGTTCTGCATCCTGGAACCGACAGTACACTTTCTGATCTGCTACTAGTCCTATTTAAATTATTGCCAAACAATTCCCTATTTTTGTGTACATATTTTAAGCATTGTAATAAATATAACTTTTTTAAATTAAGGAGTCCGCTCTCTATGTACAATTCGTTACTAGGAAATTAAATCTAGCAAGAGCAAAGCAGTGCCGGGTTTAGCTCGTTATTAATAAAACTCTTTACAATCCAATACACAGCTCCAACAATGTTTTGAAGATGTCTATTTATAAGAAAAAAATAAACTTAAACCAAGAGTAATAAATTTAAATAAATTAGTTTCAAATATAAATTTAAGAACAAATTAATTATAGTTAAACACGGTCAAATAACTTAAACAGCATTAATAAAACATATGCGATGCTCATCTAAGTAATAAAAAGTGTCTTAAAAATGAAGCAATGATTATTCGGGTCTGTCCGAAAGTAGTCAAAGTAAAAAAACTGAAATGCGAATAAATAGAGCCGTTACTCATTCAAATACTATTATGGACGTCATATTTTTCAATCAGGGGAGAGTAAAATACCTGTCTGGGCAAATAAAAAAACGCGGCGCAAATAGCAATCGATTTGATACGAGTCGTTATTGAATAAACCGGGCGCCATTATTGCGAAATAAATTGAAACCTACGAAATGCAAACATCCAAAGAATATTAAAATAAACAAACTGCTTCACCCCAACCCGACGCCAACGACATCATTGCGGACCCTTGACGGTAAATTCTATCGAGTGAAATATTATTGTATAAAGATACAAATTGAAATTAATTTAATTGAAATCATCATCATCATTCCTTTTCCGCACCTTATGGTGCATAGGGCACTGCATTGGTACACTAATCGCAGCGTATCTTGATAATTTTTGTTACATCATGGAAAGATGATCAGTCTTACGCCGCAAGTACCATTCCAGAGACTGTGAAATATTCTAGAATAAAAATATTTATTTTCAATCAATATTTCATATCAACCGTGTTGGGAATCGACCCCGATACTTCTTGTATGGCAGCCGAACGCACTGACCGTTAAAGATCCAAACAATAATTAACCTTTTTGTGATTTTCTTGCGGAAATATTCTATTTATTTAACTGCACTAGGATTTGATTTACCTACATCGAAATAATTATCCTATAAGACTCATTGGCCCACTTTACACGTATCGTCCAAATCCATAGGTTATAGATTTTAAATGCATAACACTCAAAATCCCTTTATCCCAAAGAGATACGCTTTATTAAGAGTTGCAAGTGTTGCCGTATGAAACATCAAGTTCGGTTAGGGGTAAGATAATTTTTTAATCTGATAAAAAACTCATTTTGACAGAGCAAAAATACTATTAACGGTTCAAGATAAATCTGTTAATAAAAAACAGACGACTATAAAACTTCTTGTGCAAATGTTGCGTTCTTATTAAAATTGCTTTTGAAAATTAAATTTCAACTTTTAAAGATACGGAAACTGTAATGGTCTTTTCAGGCGTTCGCGTTTATTATTCTATTTAAATTTCAATTCCACTACTCGTGAATATATTAGTTGTAAACATAATTTGTGTTTGTTTTTCATCAAATTTGAATATGATATTATACGTCATTCGAAGAAATTTTTTTGCGCTATGTATAATATATTAAACCAAATATTATTGTTTGTTTGAATTCCGTTTGCTTAAGTATTCATCTAAACAAAAAGGTTTTACAATGTTTTATTATTTGCACGAAATAAATTATTTTTGTTTATAATACAACATGGAAGTTAGGGTTTCATTATGATTATGTATTCTTGCATTGAATTATTTATATTAAAATAATTTTTAATTTTAAAAAATGAGTTTTAAAAACGTTTTTTCTCCCTTAAAGGAATAATGTTTTTGCTTTGCACCTTCGCAAGCTTAAATCAAAAGGTTGTTGTTTTTTTCCTCAATTTTCTAATACGAGGATATTCTCTTTAAAAATTGGATTATAAATGCTTATTCAAAAAAATATTCTACTCTATTAACAAAAAAATCTATAAATACTAAATTAGACGGATAAATAATCGTTTTTTTTTAGGTTTTTTTAATGAAATTTATAGAGGGTAAATTTTATATAGCATCCTCCCCATCCTATAATTCTATATTGTAAATCGATTGTAATATGGCCAAATACACACTTTTAAAAGTTTTACAGATAAAATATTGTTTATATTAAATTTATTTTAAAGTGAGTGAATTTTTCATCTCATTTTATTCTTCATTGAATTTCAAGAGCTTGCATTTCCTCATACCACAATACTTAATCCAAACAAAAATATGTGAACAACTCAATGTTTGTGTTGGTTTTCAACTTATTGTAAAACCCGTATTTCCGTTAAAACATACATTTCAACTAAACAAGCCATTCTAAATTCCAGCAAAAGCGTCGAAACCTCAGTATAAAAACATATATCACCGTCATTATAATCAAGATCGTTTTTACTTAAAACTCACTTTTGTCATCCAAAATTTGTCCCGTCCTAACCCTACGGTTGGTTGTAATTAAAGTCAAACAAGAGAACAATGACATTTTTCCTGTCCGCTTATTAACGAGAGGGACAGGGAGTGAAATAGAATATGGCACACGTCGGAGAGAGACAGCGATCCCATTCACTTTGTTACAAAGCGTTTGGATTAAAAATTGAAATTTGAATTTGAAACGAATAGTGTAATTTTAGTTACGCCATCAGAATTGAACAAGTGTATGACAGCAAACAGTATAAAGGTACATGAATTAAAATTTCAACGGGTAACTTTTACAAAAATAAAGAATGATTTTTTTTTTATACAAATCGTCTTATTGATTTTTTAAATATTCGCCATTAACATTTATAGACTTTAGCATGCGTTTCAATAAATTCTCGAAACAGTTTTTCCACCCTGAAGGTGGCATCTCTTAGAATGGTTTTGGAAGACTCCTACAGCTTTTTGAGGTGATGAAAATTGCTGTGAACGCATTTTTTATTGGACATTTGGAAATACGTCATTAAATAAATCAGGTGAATACTGGAAATAAGACAATCCTATGTTTTTCTCCTTTAAATAATCAATCGTTGGGCGTGCTGTTTGCGAGCTGGCACTGTCATGGTGGAGGATGGTGGGACGTTTTTGGATTCTTTCCTTTATTTTGTTAATGATTTCTGGCAAACAAAGTATTGTACACCATTCATATGTTCTTTGACTTTCTAAAGTTCTGAAAAAATGGTTGCTACATGTCCTGTACAACCGATGAAACAAGCAGTCATTTTTGGTTAATCCTGGAACACTAAAAAAAGTATTATTTCTTAGTTTATAACTTATACAAATATATTTAAGTTTCGTCACCTGTAAAGATACTATATACGGATTTTTCAGTTCCTCGTCCAAATTTTTGAGCATTTTCTTTCACCAATTAACATGATCCATTTTATGAACTTCGGCCAAGTTATGCAGACTCCGATAGGACCAGGTCTTTAACGTCTAAATTTTTATGGAAAATCTAATGAATTGTAGTTTTAGATATGCTTAAGGATGCTTCTATCTCACGGTAAGTCACAAGCCGATCCTCTTCAATAATGTTGCGCACAGAATGGATCTCTTTTGGAACAACAACTGATTTTGGTCGACCTTCGCGTCGTTTCGGTCGTCAAGTTCGTCACTGACAGAAGCTCAACTACGACAAAATTGCCAAACAGTTGTAAACAGTATTTTCTGATAGTGTTTCATTACCAACATTTAACGAAGCGATTCAATGCATTGTCGTTGAGTTAAGTCTTAACTAAAATCTTAAAAAAATCGTCAACCAAACCCTTAGCGTGAATTTTTTTTTTACAAAATCTCTTTATTTGAACGCTTACTATAAACAAACTACCTCGTCGATTTTTGAGCGTGCTACCCGAGGAGGGGGTGGAAGGGTAAATGCTTATAAGGAAGTTTGAGCACGTTTGCTAATTAGCATGCTATTGAATTACATGTGTGTTGGAGTGTTTCCTTTGGGCATTTATATATTTAGGAGCATGCTTAAAATGAATATGCTTATCTCAGGCAAATGGATTAAGTTAAAGAGCATGGTCGTCTTAAGCATGCTCATAGGCATGCTATTTTAGTAGCATGTCTATCTCGACCTTAAGTTCCAACTCCATGGGACCAAAGTCTTGTGTTGAGTTGGGACGAATAATACATTTAAACAAACATAGCACAACAAATATTATACAAAATAAAAAAACATCATTCAGAAATAACACATGGCACATCAATGTAAAAAAAAACGAAAAAAAAGTGAATAAATCGATTGAGTATATAATATCCTAAAAAAAGTTTTTAAAAAAAAAGTTAAATTTTATTGAAATTTTGAAAGACGATGGGAAATCGCTCGAAAAAAAACAAGCCAGTAACTATTTTTTTAAAAAATTATGTGCGATAGCGGAAATAGAGACTTACTTAGTAAGGTGGGCCAATATTTTTTTTTCCGAATTTTGAAATGAAAGGGGTCCTAAAAATTGTTTTTTTTGGATTACTCGGAATGCAACAAATATTCGATACTACTTTAAGCCCTCAACCAGAGCTTGAAGTTTTTGAAAAAGATAATTTTTGCGCAAAACCGGATGTCATTTCGAATTTAAGTAAGAAAATCAGTCGAATTAAAATTTATATTGTGCATTAAACCTTATTAAATAAGCATCTAAGGGCGTGAGTTGCACTTTGTTTTGTAATAAATGGTAGCATTATTTTAATGAGCCATTGTTTTCGTAAATATTAGCCAGACGCTCAACGGAATCAGTTCCGCGGAGTGTAAACTTTTTGCATTTCGGTGGTTTTAAAACGTGTTAGAATTTGTAATGTGATTAAGTTGTATCTTTAGTAACAAAAAAATTATTTTATCAATATAGATAATTGACAAAATGTTCAGACAGTGATAAACTTCAAACCTCGGTTGAGGGCCAAAATTAGTATGGAATACTTTTTAAATAATGTTTGCGTTCAATTTGATCAAAAATGAAACTTTTTAGACCCCTTTCACTTCGATGTCTAAAAAAATAAAAAAACTTAATACATCATCGGCCCACTCTATTACTCAGTTATACCAGTAAATTAAAAATAAACTAGCTACTTTTTAATTTTTATAGGTACGTGAGTAAATAAATCACATGTATGTGTATGTATTATACATCCGGCAAGAAAGCATTACCTTTCAAAGTTTTCTACGTCGTTATTAATTATGAAAATTGGTATTTGGTCGCTTGTTGCTAGGCAACGCAACACGACAGCATTTAATTTGATGAATCAAGTAATTTTCGTCCCAACATTATTGGATTCGAAAAACATTGTTCAAGTAATTAATTAAGGTTTTCAACTCTAATGGCATTTCTTGCGCCTCGTTTTAAATCGGAACTAATTTAATTAATTTTTTAATTGAAAAGTTCTCAAAGGTATAAAGGTATTTTTGCTAAGAAATAATTGACCTCTTATATTTAATAGATTTTTTTTATATCAAGCCCCGAGTTTTTTTCAATCATTAAATTTAAAAGCAAATATTATTTATTTATTAAAAACAACATATATATATATATATATTAATATATTATCATATATAAATATATATATTCAAATACATTGATACAATTATATTCTTAAAATATAATGATGCCTAATTAAATGATTCTACACGTATTATAATACGTAAAGCAAATTATGGTATTGCTAATAAAAATATTGGTTGCGCGAGTGATTGATGGGATTGAGTGGTTTGTGGCTGGATAGACCGCCAGTGGATGAAGGTCCACCTATCCTACCCATCCTGTGATCTTTCAATGTTTGTTATTCTCCTCGTCTCTATGACCATGGGTAGCTACGGTTGCTATGTGAACAATTTACCATATCCATAGAAACCAACATCGACAATCACATTTTTTCTCTTCTTGATAATTTTTGTCAACTACCGCATGTTCATAATTTTATCTGCTCGTCCTTTAATCATCTGCCCGCATCTGAACATCTGTATATTTTCTGACCGCCGCTCCGCCACATTTATCTTTATATTTTGTAAAGAACTATAGTGAAAGTGCCGTGTTTACCAAAAAAGGAAAAAAAACTACCCAGAAGCAAGGACTTGGAGATATCATCCGGATTCCTATTCCTGATTTCCTTTCCTGTCTTCCTAAAGGTAGAATTTTTGTTTGCTGTGGTTTGTTTAGCCGCATACTGTTCTTTTCCGCATCTACGTGCAACGCATCTTTTATTTCCCAGCATAAATTAACACAGATCAACAATTCGGTTAAATAATATCCACGCAAAATTATAATCGCCACCCCAAATATATTATTTTAATATGAACCAATGAAAATATTATTGAAAATTAGAAACATATTATTTTTATTACTATTATTATTATTATTATTCCATGTCCGCTCTCTAGTTGGAGCATATGGTGTCCACATAGATCAGCGTTTATTTGATAATTTGAAATACGCATTACAATTTGTAACCCACTAGGTCTAAAGACTTTTCGGTGACACATTATTTTTTTCGGAAACAAATTTATTCATTAAGAGGCACCTTAAAGTATTTAGAAGATATTTCTTCGGTTCTTTTTTTATATTCCGGATCAACAAAGTGATCTAAAATCAATTTGTAGTAACAAAGTTGTTTTACCGGGAGGACATTACAGAATAGTGGGTAATTATTGTATTTAAATATGATTCTACGCTCCTTCTGGAATATTCTTAATTCTTTGCCTAAATATTTATGATTATTTATAATAGGACAATTACATTTATCTGATTCTATATTTGAATTCGAATGAAGGCAAAAAATTATATGAGCTCGTATTTCTTTTTCGAATTCACATTTAGTAATAAATGGTGAGAATACATGAACGATTTTAGTTTTTTAGAATTCATTACTAAGCCCATAGTCATGCGCCCATTCAATGATACGTTTGGCAATACGCGTTCCGGTTAATCAAAGGAAAGAAAATACTTTTTAAATGTCCAAAAAAATCAACATATTTATTTACAAAGCTGTGTAAAGTGAAAATGATTCGGAATTTTCTCCTATGATATTTAGGATTTTGTTAATGTCTGAAGTCAAATAAGTTATTCCATGAAACCGTAATCAAGGGCAACATCTCACAACAGCCTTAAAACTAAGTGAAAATTTTGCTCTGCGATAATAAACTATTTTTGTCGTAAAGTTATCGCTCTAAGGTTCCGCTGGCAGCCTCCAGGCTCTATCTACCAAGGTTTATAACTCATAAAACAATAATGGGAGACGAGATAAACACCGAAGTAACAGTAGATAAATGGATTCAGGTGAATTTGTATTTCCGTGTCCGGGCGGATGAAGCAGAACCAAGAACCCTAGACGAGAGTTTCGACTCAGATAAAAGTCCTGGAATAGGATATTGAGTGGAGACAGGACCTACTATGCTTGAGGTCAACGAAGAAGTTCAGAGCAACAGGAAATTGGATAGTAAATGTGTAAGTATTTAATTGTATGCTGACTGGAACCTGAAGCGTAAATCTGTTCTCCTTACCATCATTAAAAGATAATTAAGATGCGATGCATTTGGTTCACCAATGCACAATTGACTGTAGGATATGTTAAAGGGTGTGACTATGACGATGATGATGATTATATTAATTCTTGTAATGTTAAAAATAAATATGACATAACTGTACACCCAAAGAAATAGAAAGCATTAAAATATTTAAAACTAATTTGAAGAAATATTTTCTTGAGAAATTTTGGTAAAAAAATGTAATGTTGTTAAAAGTTTATATTAGTTCTTAAGATGATTAAAGCAACTTTGATTTTAACCACTTTATTTTTCTATCAATCGGTTGCAAAGTTAGTTGAAGGTATTTTAAACTAACAAGTTCGGAATATACATTATTATAAGTGGTTAAAAACAAAGTTGTTTCATATTTATTTTATTATAATGACTACCAATAACTACCAAGTAAGTGCTTTAAATACACATTTTAGTAATAATATTTACTTGGCATCAGAAAAAAATTTACAATGTACCATTTTTTATAGTTAAAACACATATCACTCATTTTTCTATTTCAACGCATTTAACATTCTTTTTCACACATCTCACATTTGTTTATATTTCAACATTTTAGTGTGGTCAATCTGCTACACAAAAAGGAATTTTCACCCTTGAAAATAGACGCACTATATCTTAATTATGCTATTTATATAAATTATTAAATAATAATCTAGACTCTTTCAACCTACTCTTCAAAATTGATCTTAATGTCCGCTTTCGCGTGACAAGAAATAAGTATTTATTCCTCTGCCAGTCTGTATGTAGCACTAACTATGCACAACACCCTTTCCTCTTTCGATCTTGCTCTAACTATAATCCTTTTTTTTCATCTATTGATATTTTTAACATGCCCCTTAATTTATTTAAAAATAAATTAAGACTCATTCTTGCTATTTTGTGATACTCACGCTTACACACACCTGAACACTTACTCCCACACAAATACACACAAACACACCTCTACACTTACTCTCATCCAAATACACACCAACACACCCTTTTGTTGTACCACAATTAAATATGTATGATTTTTATTTAGAAACTTCGCCGGTCTATCTTTAAGCCGTATTTTTTTTAATGGTATTATATCATTGTCGACTTTTACTTCCTGTAAAATAAATAAAAACATATCACATTTTATCTAAGTTAAAGTATTAAAAAGACTTCATGAACTCGGCAATAGTTATTCCCGCGTATCTGATATATTTAGTGTAGAGTATTGTTCCTATAGAACAAACCTTTTGAACTTTTTCAAAGATGGTGAATGGTAATTATATTTATTTATTCATGCATTTCATAATATATATAAATATATATACAGTTTTTTGTTCACTTTGCCTAGCTGTGTGGAATAGAACTTATGATTTTCTTGTTGTTTTACTGTAGAATGTTTTATTATTTAAGCTTTCTACTGAATATGCTGTTTAATTTTTAGGTTAATTTTTTAAATATAAATGTATAATTTTTGGTTTCATTTTTTAAAAATAAATCTTGGGTATAAGGAAATTCATGTTTTAAAAAATATATATATTAAGCCAAATAAGTTAATATTATAATTGTTTGTAAAAGGCAGATTTTCCGTTTATGTTTATAAAATAAAATAAAAATAAAACACTATTTTTTTCTATCCATATGTGACTCTTTTTCATCAAAAATTTGAGTATGTCCAAATGTTCTTAGACAAAGCTGGATTTCACTCCGTAGGGAGTTATTAAAATTGAAATTTATCGTTACAGAGAGGAAAAACGTTTTTGAGAATAAAATATGAAAGTCTACGCATTTATCGAGCTCATGAACTGTCGTGGACTGGTTTAAATGAGCACTTACACATCATGCCCCGTAAATGCGGAGACTTCCATATCCCCTGTAAAAATAAACGTTTATAAGTACAGTATACTTTTTACTTTGTATTATTTATCATCCGATAGTACAAAAATGACTCACGTCGTATTCTGACGTGAATTTCAATTAAAGTGTCCTCTTTGACACCAAGGGTTATGTGATGTGATAATAATTGTCTTGTCATGTTTGTTTTCCTTTCTTCTATCCAGACGGGAGGCAAGGTCGCCAACGGAAAAAAAGAAAAACCATTCCAATTTAATTTCCCGCGCTTTTCCAGTCTACCTCCCCCCTCCCGACCCCCCTCCGCCAACCCCGCACCCCCTTCCCCGGACGGCGATTAAGACAGCTTCGTTTTCCAGCGACGGACGATTAAAATAGGGGAAGCATGTTGAGTGAGACATTCATGTATGTCAGAAAAATTTCATCCGAAATAAATATTGTAATTTATCGGATACCCGAAACCTATACTAGTGATGTGCATGTCTAGCTATCGCAATCGGATAATTTAATTTTCTAAATTCAATTCAAAATCAATTTAATTTGTATAAAGTTTATATTTGAAGCACTAACTTTGTGGTTATTCATTATAATAATATAAATAAAACAACTTTGTTTTTAACCACTAATTTTTATTTTCCACCGACCGGTTTCAAAGCAAACGAGCTTCTACGTCAAGGTTTACGCAACTAATGAATTGATTCCTTTTTTATTTTTATCATGTTCACTCAATACTACACGTGGACCCAATGAATCAAGTCGTTTTTTACTTACACGGGTGGTAATTTGATATCATTATTTTCGAAGTTAGACAGGAGAGGACTAAATGAAATATTGTTTATTTGGTTATTAATTATTGTTTTCTTATTATGAATCGCTTTTTTCATTTCTAAGATTTCTAAGTTGTCTAATTTTAATATTTTATTTTCAACATGAAGTACTTTTAATCCAGTGTCTTTATTGAGGTTATGATTATTTTCTATCAGATAATTTGCGAATTCAGAAAAAATATTATTATTTAAGCATCTTAAGTGTTCTTTTACTCTAATATTAAAGTTTCTTTTAGTTTTTCCAATGTAGATTGAATCGCAATCATGACAATTTAATTGGTATATTCCAGATTTATTATATTTATGGACTTTGTCTTTGTGATTTTTTAACAATGATCCTATATTATTAATTGAATTTTCTAAATTTGCTGTTCCAGTTGGCACAGGACCGAAATCCCTACTCTAGAGTGATTGTGATATGGCACAGAAAGAAGGTGGGGACCAGAGATTGAGAGACGAGGATGTGTTGTTGTCTACGGCCGCAGTTTCCAATGGACCTATATAAAGGCGCGTTACACGTAGCTCGCCCTTCTCTGTCTTAAGCAGTATTCAAATTAACTTTCGAGTATTCTTTGTTTAATCTCTGTATTTTCGTGAGTAATAAATCAAAAATTGTTTCTGAAAAACAAAACAAAAGACTCTCCCAATAACGAGAGTAACAATTACGAAATAAAGATCCGACCGATAATGTTTTGCAACCGATAAAACCAATTCCCCGGTTACTCACATCACTAACTGATACCCTTTTGCTTAAAACTGCAAAAAAATATTAGTCAGTTTTTTAAAATATACATTATATTTATACAGTACACATTTCGGTCGGTCGTAAATAATTGAGTGGTACAGTAAGGAACCGTATTCAATACCTTTGTTGGTGCAACGGAACATCACCAAAGCTTATTTGAACCTGGCCGCATTTGTATTTTTTTTTCAACTTACAAAAATGTTACTTGGAGTCATAGGGCGCTGGTTTGAGATACGAACTTTAGTGTGTTCATTCGTTATATGAAACCACGATGATCAGACGAAAATCAAAATATGTAATGTAGTAAAAAAAACCAGTCGAATTGCAGTCTGCATTACTATACGGGTTGTTTAACCTATCACGCAATGCAGACGGTAAATATAAGGTAGAAGTGAATGAATAGAAAGCATATACCTGCTAAACTGCCGATGTGTACAAAAAAAAGTCTATATTATCCGCAGAAGCCTTGTTCAGCAAGCGAATTGCTCTATAATGGGGGAATTCTGACTTGCATTCGTAAGGCTTTTGGGTGCGTAAAACAGTCCATGAGATCTCGCTTTAGTATAATTAGTGGGAATATACAAACTGATCTATTTCAGTACATTTGGATTATAGATACTTCTAGATATCAGTTTATAGAAATGTTTCCCATGAAAAATTTGACAACAAAATTCGAAATAAACACTTATATATATTTTCAGTGTCCGAGCAGCATGAAAAAAAAACAGTTTTGTGTGGGAAACAAAAAAAAACTTGGAAGAGTGTTTTTATTCGATGGCTACTTGTGTGAATATTCTAATTATGTGCCGACCCTAAAGCACGTGATCTAGAAGTACCTAATTCAAAAACTAATAATGAAAGTAGGCTAATGCCGTCGAAATGCGATTTTTCAGGCGAATGTGTAGTAAAAAGATGTTTGATACGTTCACAAACGCCGAGATCCGTGCACAGTGTAATGCTGAGACGAGCATTATCATAGAAAGGGGTGCTGCGTTGGTTTGAACATGTAGAGTGAGTGGACAGCGAAAGAACGGCTAAAAAGATCAACGATGCGAATGTTGATGGATGCAGATAACGAAAAATACCGAGAAAGACATGGCACGGTCAATTCCAACACACACTTCATATGGACATAGGAATAATTGGCGTGTGTGTATGAGAATATGTAGAAATGTAGAGGTCTGAATGCAAAGACCGAGTGGTATGGCGTTCTACCCTATCTGCCTACCCCTACGGAGGATGAAAAGAATAGATAAATAAAAAAATATCATTATAAGAACACGCTAATGTATATGTGTTTATTATTTTTAGATTTGAAAACACATTTTTTATATAAGCCCTGAGTTATTAAAATAGCATTTTCATATTTCGTTCTCCAAAATGTTTTCCCTCTCGGTTGCAATAAATTTCAAATAAATATATTTTCAATTTGAAGATGTTCCGACTCATCACAGCTAAAGCGAACCAATTTTACTACCCCAAAGCGAGAAGAGAAAAAAACCGAATATAATTTACTTCAAAAGAAATACGAAACTTTTTAAAGCACAAATGCGTACGAAGATTTTTCGTAAAAAAAAAAACACATGTTTACATTCACTCACGGGGAAAACATTTCTCAAAGACATTAAGTACGAAAATAAAAAAGCAATATTTTAGACATAAAAGGAAAAACGAGAGACGGAGGTTATGTCAATTTTACCGGTTCCTTGTATTTCCTTCGTGCCTAAACCGGGACCAAACCGCAAATTGTTTGGGTAAAAGAAAAACACATGTAAAACCGGTAGGCATGGTTTATTTATTTAAGTGATTTTACATAAAACAAATACCTAGTTAAATTTTTTAAATGGAAAAACACAAAGTAGTGACGGACTGAAGTTTCGGTTACGATTTTGGTCAAAAATTGGCCGAAACTTTGGGTCAGCCGAAGCCTGCGGTCGGGATGTGTTGGATTACGTTCGGCTGCACTCGGGTGGTAAATTAGCACAATTTGAAATATTGGATCGTTGTCAATTCAAATAATTAGAAATCGTATTGCTATAACATATTTATTTATTTTTACATTTACTAACATAAAAAATAAAAACGAGATTGATTTTGTGATTTGCTGACTGTAATTAGTAGTTCTATATTTATAATAAATAAAATAGAAAAAATATTTCTTATTTTATTTATTATAATTAATTTTTTGCATTTGCAATAGGTATACATTGGTTACAAATACACAAAAAAAACGTAGTGGTCAGCGCATTTGTCTACCACGCAAGAGGTCTCGGGTTCGATTTCCGACATGGTTGACATGAAATTTTTATTAAAAAATGTGTTTTTACATTGGAACATTACATAGTCCCTTGACTAGAGTGTAAGAATGTTAGTTTTACCTTCATGTAAAAAAAATATCAAGATTCTCTGCGATTGGTGTTCAAATGCAGTGCCCTACGCACCATTAGGTGCGGAAAGGGAGTGACGATGATGATGATGATGTGACAACGAACCAAACATCGTTTAAAATAAAATAATTGACTCATGTAATATATGACTTAAATTTCATTGTTAACCTAATTTATTAAACACTTATTTTAATGAACTCGTGAGGATTAACAAGTTTTGAAGTGACTTTCAACTTGTTAAAAAAAGGTTCGATTTCAACTGAAAACCTTATTTAGGGCGGTCAATACCACGAAGTAAATCAACAGATAATTTTTTTAAAAACTCATCCAAAGTTAGAGCATTAAATTGAACGGCGAATTTTTTTTAAATGTATGAAAAAAATAATAAAAATGATTTCAATATAAACAAACTACTTTAAACGACGTCATTAGTTCTACATAATCAACCAATTATAAAGTATTGTGAAAGATTTGCGGCTTACGGGGAGCCAATTTAGCAATCAGCAGAACTCACAGATGAGAACTTGTGACGTCATACGCGGAGTAATTTTAAAATGAAAAAAACTTTAAAAAATCAAAGCGCTAATAATACGATACATAAAAATATTTTGGCTTAGTATGATAGTCTATTAACAAATAAAAAACCCACCGAACTTCCTCATTTTGCTCTGAGATTGACAGTAAAACAGCAAATACTTTTTGAAAATGAAATCCTCCCTTACTGAATACCGCTAACTCACTTACATTATAACTTGTCTCTTTTTTTAACATAAATATTACTTTACCTCTTTCGACTTATTTTCTTTTTGAATGTATTAAAGATATTATTTTACTGTGTATAAATGACCCCAGAAAAGATAATTACAAGTCTGAAGACGATATTTATTAGGTAAATCAAAATAATATTTTTACGGTCAAATAAAAAAAAACCGCTGAGAATTGAAATATTAGGCGTTAATGTTCGGTCCGTCTTTTCAAAATGTTAAAATGAGCACCAAAAAAAAACAAAATGGTAAAGGTTATGCGTCATTCGAATGAAAACTTTCTGCTTTACAATATATCGATGGTCTAGAAGACAAACGTTCTAAGTACAAAAAAATGAGCTTAGACATTTTAATTTTTTTTTTTCATTTTAACCAATCGACAAGTTATTACATAATTATGGATTGGTATACATATTCAAAAACGTTAGTTGAATTGAGATATTAAAAGCATGATCAAAATAAAAGTAAAGAAATAAACAACAAAATATATATTCAAAGAAATAATTCAGAATGCTAAGAGACAAGATATTATTGCCCTGTCGGTAAGTTTTATCTTTTCAAAAGTAAGTTAATTATTTATCTTTTAAATAAATCTCTTCGCTGTAGAAATACATGCATCGACCGAGCTATTTTCGGGCACCTCATTGTAAAGCCTGAGCATTCTTAACATTGGTTAAAAGAAGCCAGTGTTGGTTCTGTAATTTCCCACAGCGAATAAAGGGTGAGTACGCGTGGCGCGATTTGGAACATTGACGTTGATTTGAAATAAAATATCTTTAGCATCCATCTTACCAGATAAAATTTTATGTAAAACTCCTAATGAAGCCAAAGCTCTCCTGACTTCCAAGTTTCCAATTTTAATGCCAAAATTAAATGAGCATGACGTACCATTTGTACTCACTAGAACGTTAATTTTTCATCTTTTCGCAAATCGTTTTTGCATATTCATAATAACTGACATAAAAACAAAGACAAAAAAGCAACTTGTCAAACTTAAAACTGCTTAATATGTTTCTTTTTTGGGTGATACGGTGTGCGTTGGATTTGTTCCGACGTTTCGGCAGGAGCCATCTTCAGTCTGTGTGTTTTGTAGAAAAAAGTATGTGTTTATGTACTAGTAATTTGTACCGTGTCACAGTCGGCAGTAGGCACGTTGCCATTAGTTTTTGTAGTATGTAGTGCTGGGAACAATGTTGAGCTTAATTTAAGCTCGTCGTCTTTGTTGATGTATTTGGGTGTATGTGTTTATGTTATTGCCTCTTTTACTATATGTGCACTGTAATTACTGAGTTTATGTACAAATTTTGGTTCAAAGGCGAAAAAATGACCAGTGTCTAGTGTTCCGCTATTGCGGATTTGTCAGGGTGCCCAAGTTTGTACGCTCTTTTGTGTTCGCCAATACTTTTCTTTGCTATGCGCCCTGTTTGCCATGTTTGTTCTATGTACACTTTATTACATCCTTGGCAACTTAGTTTATGAACAGCCTCCGTTTCCAGGAGATTATTATCTTTTGGGTTTGATAAATAGATCTTTGTTTTTCCCAAAGTTTCAAACGTTGTTACAATATTTGGTTTCTTCAGCACTTCGACTATCCTGTCAGTAACATTCTGTACATATAGTAAGTATGCAGTTCCTCTGGTAATATCTTCTTCCTTGTTCTTCTTTGTAGCTTGTGATTTGATGATAATGTCAATTTATTGCTTCTTATATCTATTACACTCCAACGCATTTGCAATTTTGTTGAACTCTTCTCTCTTTTCGGAATCTTCGCATGTTCGTGTCGCTCTTGCTAACAATGTATTGATAACAGTGACCGTGAAAACCTCCGCATCTATTTAAACTGCTCTCCTGAAAATTCACAAACAAATTTTTCATTAAGCAGTTTAGTTTGTCTTCTAGACGATCGATATTGTGTTTGCTTTTTTGTTACATATATTATATTATTTGATTACAAGCCTTTAAAATGGAATGTCAAGTAGACGAAAGCGAGAATTTTCGACACCTTATTTTGTTCGCGTTTGATCGAGGGAGTAAAGTTGCAATGCTATGAATTATTATCTAATTTCTTGTAAAATAAAGCAGAAGAATACATTATTGACTAATATATAGTATTTTTTTTATATTTTTATCTTCATTCGGAATAAAATGGACAAGACTTATAAAAACACCCAATATCATAGCTGCCTAGTTACGTCTGTAGGAATCATAGTCCATAATCGATGACACACATGTGATAAAACGTTTCACATGAAATAGCGCGATGACCGAAGAAAGCAATGTCATAATTTTCTATAGAATCCAATACAATATATTATGAAACTCCAACAGGATTGCACATAAAATGGGGGCATCGTTCTGCAGTACTTTCACATTGTCCCTACCATGAAGAAATGAACTACAAAGGAACGTCGCCTATAAAGAGACTACAGTGCGTGGCAACGCCAGTCAGTCAGCTCAACAAGTTCATTCGACCAGTCAGTCAGTCCAGCTCAACGAAGTCACTGAGTTCCAGCACGTATTTCAAGTGCAGTCTCTTCAACCCATCATCGACGTAACACTCGCGTAACACAATTCACTATTTATTCGCCATGTAATAAATACGCATTAAACAGCAACCTCGTGCCTTGTATGTCAATCTCTAACTGGGGTAGGAACTCCAACCCTCAACTACCAAAACCCTCCACGTCTTTCCAGAAAAAATATGTTTTTTAAAAATAAACGTGCGATGGTTTTTTTTTCAATTAATGTTTATTTTTATTAAATGAATAAAATAAAACAATAAATGTAATATCATTCTAGTCTGGTTTTACTGTGTACGCAAGCCATATCTGTGGAAAATGAAGCGGATAAGTAGAAGTATAGGTGGAAGGGGTAGGACCGTAGATAGAACAAGCGAATTCCCCCTCTGCGGCTTTATGCGCGTGCATGTGTCACATCGGAGATATTGGCGAGATAAATCGCTCGGGGGAAGGGCGCGCGCGCGGGCGCGGGATCGGGCGGGGTAAACATGTATTGGGGTTGACAACTTGCGTACGTGGGAGGGTGGTAGTGATACCAAATATTATGTCCCAAAGACATACACATAATTTTTTTAGGGCAATTCAACAAATATGCATAACACATTTTTTAGATTTTGTACTTCATATTTGAATCTCGTAGATTTCGTGCATTATATTTTACATGCATCCCCCCCCCCCCTAACTCCCCGCTGTACCACCTCGTTAACGCGTAGCGAGAATTTAGATCATTAGATCAGTGCTGTACAATGTTTCACACTAGCTCATAGCATTTTATGATGAAATGTGAGAATTTTGCAGAAAACTATAAAACAGTTTTATAAACATGACAATGACAGTTTTATAAACATGACAATGACAGTTTTATAAACATGACAATGACAGTTTTATAAACATGACAATGACAGTTTTATAAACATGACAATGACAGTTTTATAAACATGACCATGACAATCATAATTACTTTTTTAAGTCGTATTATACAGTATTTAAGCTAGGAAATTTCTGGTTCCCTCTTCATGAACACAAGGATTTTTCGTTACTATTGTCAGAACAAAATTATTTCCAAGAAAGTAATCGCAAAAGTTGGGAAAGGATCATAAAATATACGAATCTTGTCATACTATTTTGGTAGTATGTGTACGTATGTTTTATTCCCGACACATGCGGGCTTAAAGTGTATGGTATGTCACATTGCTTGAAAATTAAGGCTGTTTGAATATATCCCGATGTCTGAGTGTACTAAACCCCTCATTTATTTGTTTTTATTGAGAGGGTTGGTGTCTATAATAATAGGAGAGTAGAGACTAATAAACCAGCGACTGAAATTATAACATAAACTAACAGACAAAACTAAACAAAAGACTCAGATAACCTTTACAAAAGATGGTAAAAATACTATCATTAACAATAGAATATGAATTTCAATACTAATATTATTATTATTATTATAATTAGAGTCTTTATTCAAAAAAATACACATGTTCTTAAAATATTAATGCATTATAAGAATAAAAACATCAATTATTAAAACAAATTTGTCCATATTTAAACTTTGATATTTAAACTTGAGCTAGCAGGTAACAAATCGGCTATTGCCGACTGTTACGAAGATTTTATAATCAAACTAAATGAATAATCTTGTCAACCTTGTTGGAGTCGAATACAAGGCTGCTAGACTGCTGACCAGAAAGTGCTACAAACATCGAATGTTAAGGATCTGGGCGTTAGATTTGTGAGCACCCTGACATTTCATGAATGCATAGAGACAATCAGTGGTAATGCATTAAAGATGTAAGGATTTGTTCTGCGCACTACCAGGGTTTTTGAAAATACCCGTGTACTGAGAACTCTTTACAAGTACGAAGTAGACTCGATGATTTGGGGACCACATGAACTGAAGTACTCTCGTATGATAGAGAAAATCCAAAAGAAGTTTCCGAGATATCTCTACATAAGAGAGTGCGGGTATTATCCTTGGCTCAACCTGACCGAGTTTCTCCAGGATATGCTCGGCTACAACAGTTTAGAGACGAGAAGAAATGTGTATTTGACTACGCATTTTTATCGATTGTTGCGCGGTACGATCGATAATTCTGAGATTATGATGAGCACTGGTTTGTTCGTTCCTGATAATTACCTAAGACAGCTTCAGCATAGATTGTTTCATATTCCGATATACTGGACCAACCTTCAGATGATTATGCCTGTTGGAAGGGCTACCGCTATGCTGAACAACATCGCTCTGGATGTTGATCTGTTCCATGTATCCGAAGGGGTTTTCCGGAACAGGATTCTCCTACTACTTTAACAAGTTAATTTCAAGTATTTTTATTTTTTTATGATGTACGTCTCGAATTTTAGTTTGTGCCGTAGTAGTTATTTTGAAATAAATCAATTAAATTGAATTGAATAGATTGAAAAACGCACTGACCTCTTCAACGAAGAGGGTTAGCGAAAAAAACAAATTTTAATTTAAAGCAAATGTTATTTTCCTTAAAGCAAAACGAATATTTTCCTTACAATATTTGAGTTTGTCCAAATGTTCGTAGACAAAAGACTGGATTTGACGACGAATCTGACGACATTCAATAATTGAAAATGAGGGGAAATTAATTATATAAAAACGAAAATATATTCTTCCATTTGTTGATTTTAGTTAAAGAGCTGAAACCTTTATTGTTGTGAAGAGATTCATCTGACTGAATTATTTCACATACTAGGCAACGCCTGAAAACAATTTTTCAACAACAACCTCTTCACAACAATAAATGTGTCAGCTTTTTAACTTCACTAAAATCAACAAATGGAAGAATTGAAGAAATATGGATGTTCAAATACAGGCAAAATGGTGAATGTTACACAGTGTGTAAAGTGGCCACTTAAACTAGCCAATGACAGGTGATAAGCCCTGTAAATGCCTAGACTTCCATATTCCCTTATTTAAGGTATTCTCCATCCCTGTTATAATTTATTAAAGAACTTAAGTTTATTCATATAAATTCTTCACTATCAGCGTACTGTGGTGGAATAACTACAACCAACGTTGTGTAAGGTGTAGTTGGCTTAGTATTTGTTTAATCACAGACAGAGTCTGTGAAAAAAGGTAAAAATTGGATAAAATTAGCCGAAAAAAAGTAAAAATCTAATGAAATCCCGTCCCGGAAAGGGTGAGTGAGAGCTTTCGTCGTAACTTTTTGAGGCTCATTCTCTCACATCAACGAAAATGGCAACATAAAATGTCAAATAATGCATCTTGTCGGTATGGTCATGAGCGCTGTGCGTCGGCTGGTCAGGACATAGAAGAATCATGACATAACCAAAAACATAAAAAAATAGCCTTGTGACAGCGAATCTTCTCAGTGTACACGTGCAAAATGAAAAATCTACACTGAATGTGAAAATAAAAATAAAATTTTGAGTGACATGACTGACAAATATTGCTGATTCCGTTGTCTTCCAGAAATCAAAATTCATCAGTACTGCAGAACTATTTTTCATGCGCCAGAAGAGGATCGTAATTTTTTTAAGAACGTTTCTAGAAGAACTTCCGATAGTCTAGAAAAATCTATCTTCCTTAAATGTGTCGAGGTAACCAGGTCGCTGACGTCAACCGAAAAGATGAACCGGCTTATTCACTAAATTATCAGACTTTCTTCTTCGTAGTCTTGCTCAATGCTGAGCAGCACTGCTGTCTCGTATTAGGCCTATTGGTGGCAAATGCCCGTAGAGCAGCACAAGATAGAGTGGTTTTAAGCGGAGGTAGAGTCCGTCCACGGGCGAGTCGTACACGGAGTCACCGAGTGACCACAATTCTCACACATGAGTAGATTTATGTGAGAGAAATGTTTGTATTTATTTCTTTAATACATTATTTTTAGTCAGTCCCGCAAGACCGAGGATCGTGACCGCCATGTCGTACTCACGAGACTGCAGTCCCCCATTTGTCTCGGCACCCCGCATTTCTGAGACTTGTCACAAACAAAGTGGCCTTTGCAGTTTATCTGGTCCGACCAGCGCAAGGGAAACCTACCTCGTTCTCTTTTTTCCACTACGCCGCCGACCACAACAAGCTTCTCCAGGCAAAATTTATACGTGCAACATATTATAATATCAACCGAAATGTGCCGTTTTTTGTAAGATGTCTGAGAATTTTAAGTCTGAGTAAATGTAAATTACAAAAATGAAAACCGACTCAGTTAATTTTCTTAGTAATTTTACTACGGTGCAGCTAAGTAAATTAAAACCTTCTGGTGTGTGTACAAGACGCCATCTGGTGGAAAAACTAGTAAATAAAATATTCCAATTAGCCACGCTCCGAACCCAGCCAACATCAACGGTTTGATATTCCATCAAGCGTGGCAGCATAGCGTTTCGTACAGTGACGTCACACACGACGACGTAATAGGGTGGAAGGAGGGGGGGAGAAGGTTGCAATTTTCTGGGCTATAAACCGCCAACGAACTTCTTCGTAGTTTCTTACGTATACTATTTTACTGTAATGAGAGATTTAGGTTTACTTAGTTTCGTTATTTTACAAGAATCTTTATACGTTTTCGTGCATCTGTTTTAGTACACTAGAACTAAAATGCAAGAATTAAAGTAGTATTAGATTAAATTACAATGTTAGTATTCCTTTCATTCCTTACCACGTTTACCCCCTCCTCTTCGTACGCATAAGAATAAAATTTTTTTTTTGATCATAAGTTATTATGAATTGTGATAGTTCAGTTAAGAATGATGGTAAAGCAGTTTTAAGATATATTGCCAAGAAAAGCGGTTTGTGGTCCCATGGCTAGTGTCTCGGACTCACGGTCCAAAAGTCTGTGGTTCGAATCCCACTCTACCCCAACTTGATTCCATTTTCTAATAGTGCGTTATTTACAACTCGTTGAAAATGGCCCTCAAGATCAAATATTTGGGTAAATCATAAGAACGTAAATATTTCTTTTTTATAAAAAAAAGGGTTATACTATTTAAATTTTACGAAATTATAATTCTTTAATGGGGAAATACCTTTTTTTACTATTTTTAATTAATAAGGGTCTGAGTAAAAAATATTATTTACGACATAAATGATTTTTAGTAGCATAAACAAATATTTTTTAATTTATAAATTTGAATTCCCGCGAAAACGGTCATTGCATTGGCCACGCCCCTAATCGTCACGATTCATGTTTAATTTGAACTTTGTTTGAAACCATTATTTTTTTATTGAACATCGTCGTGAATCTTGACGTCACAATTATAAATGCCAAACATGTCGCGTTTCTCTAGGGCCAAATAAAAAAAAGAAAAGTTAAGTACGAAAACATTTCTACACAATATCCATACAGATTTATAAAATACAATTCATCTTTCTAAATCTACTTCACATATTTTTATCGGCATTCGTAGTATGTGATATTTCCCTATTCTCCAAAGTTAAAAAACTTAAAATTTAATAAGGACACAGATATACTCTATTTAAATAAAAATTAGGGTGGTGATCAAACAGATAATTTGATAAGTATTAGAAACTTAACGACAGAAATAATTTAGATTTTTATGAGATTTAAAACTAAAATATGAAACTAATTATTCAAAGATGGCGCTTTTATGTTTTTTTTTTTGAAAAATACCATTTTTACGTTTATTTTCAATTGAAATTTTACAAAACTTGGTTTGCGGAAACTTCACAGTATATTGATTATATCAAATAATATAAAAATATAAATAAAATTACCTATGCAATTTTTTGTTTTGTAGATCATTTTGTGAAAAGGATCTTACGAGGCAGAAAACGAGGAAGGCCGAGAAAGACATGGCACGATCAAGTCCTTCAAATACTTGAAGATGGACATGTCAAAAGTAGGAATAATCGGCGTGCGTGAATGCGAAGATGTATGAATGTAGAGGAAGCGAGGTCTGTATGCAAAGATAAAGTGATACGGCGTTCTATCCTCTCTGCCTACCCCTACGGGGAAACGGCGCGATGGTTTTTTCGTTTGTTTGAATATATTGTAAAGTTTCCGCAAACCAAGTTTTATAAAATTTCCATTGAAAATAAACGTAAAAATGGGACTTTTCAATAAAAAATGATAAAAGCGCAATCTATTAGTTTCATATTTTCGTTTAGAATCAACGTAAGTACATTCAAGGCTGTCAATTTACATCTGTTACTTATTGTTTTTATAAATGTAAATAATATTATATAAGTTAGTATAAATATAATCTCCACCAACACGCTACAGAAAGTGGCTAGGTGGGATTTTAGTTTTAGTAAAAATATAACATTTGAAATATTAAAAAAATTGTAAAAATGTATAATTATATTATTTAAATAAAAAATTTATAAAAGTAAAAAAAAAAATTTTTACTCTAGACTACTTATGTTTTTTAAAACGTTTGGTGTCAAATTATACTTGTCTTTGTTTCAGTTTAGTATAATTTGTACAAACAACAGTTTTATGAGAGCGAATGTTTACGTACAATCAACATCTTATTCCAAGATGATAATTTAATGCAAGTTCATTGACATTGTTCATACCAGATAAGGTGCTCTACTCACCGAGGAGTCGTTACGTAAGGGTTGTCATCATATTGTATTATCGAGCAAACAATTCAAACTATTACATTAATCAAATGACCGCATTTTAAAAACAAAAATATTTGCAGTTAAATCAAACAGGTATGGGCTTTCAACAATGTTTGAGTATGTCCAAATGCTTGCAGACTGGCTGGATTTCCTTACTAGGGAGTTATTCATATTTAAATTCATTTCAACAGAGAGGGATACCATTTTTGAGAAGGGAATATGGAAGTCTAGGCATTTACAGGGCTTAAGACCTGTTCAGCCGGATGAATCTCACCAACGTGATAACGGCTACTGCGCTTTTACTTCACAAAAGTCAACAGATGGAAGAGTTGAGGAAATGTGAATGTTCAAACATGGGCAGAATAGTCAATGTTACACAGTGTGTAAAGTTGCCACTTAATATATATTAGAACAGGTTGTGCCATGTTAGATGGAGACTGTATTAAACAGAGAACACTACATTTTAATTTTACATTAATTGGTTTTATACAGATTCCCTGTTATTAAGTGTGTATATTATTTTTTTGTAATAAATTTATAAATAAATAAATTAGCCAATGACAGGTCATAAGCCCTGTAAATACCTAGACTTCCATATTCCCATCTCAAAAATGTTTTCCCTCTCTGTTGAAATGAATTTAGGTATGGGCATAACTAAGAGCCAGATTTTCATTTATTATTGTCTTATATCATTACATGCTATTATTTTAAGCTAGCATAAATAAAAATTGATGTTTTCCAAGGAGAGTAGAAGGAGAAAACGTTAATTTATTTACATCCATTTAATATATTGAGTTTTTCTACTGACATTTCTTGGTGGAACTGCATTTTAATCATAATAATAAAAATACGTATTTAGTTTTATTCCACTTTTATTTATAATCATTCTCAAAATATAAAATTGCTATTAAGAAATAGATAGTGGAGGTGGGTTGCGCACGGTCGATGAGTGGAGCAAGACAAATATGTAAAATGTATGCACTGTTTATGAATTTTATTAATTAGTCTATATAAATTGGTTATTTTTTTAATGAATATTTTTGTTTTTTATTTTAATTTAATTAGGTTAATTGGTTAAATTAGGTTTCTTTTCTTGTTCTTATTTTGTTAATTTTTTTAACTTTGTTAAATATATTTCATAACTTTGTTAAATATTATTATCTTAGGCATGTTTCACATTTTTGTAAAATGTTTCCCTCGGCACGGGACACAGTGAGGGAACATTATTCTGTATAAAAAATGAATACAAACAATTTAAAAGTATAAATAAATAAATAAATAGTAAAAAAATTATAAAGAAAATTATAAATAAAATTGGAATAAAACTTTATACGTATTTTTATTATTTTACATCCATTAACTTATAAACAGTTAATTACATATTTTTTTAACTCATAAATCCCAAATCCATGGGTCCAAAGGTCCTGTGTTGAGTTGGGACGAGTGATTAGTTAACACAGACATACGAGTATATCACCACAAATATTTGATAGGATCAGAATCAAAATAATAACTTTAAAAAAATAAATACATGACACATGAAGGTAGTAAACGGAAAACTCAAACGTTTGGTTTACATTTAATTTTAAAATAGAAGGAAAAAAAAGTTGGTCAATTGTTCGGAAAATCATCAAGGAGTTTCCCACTCAAATCCCTCCCACTGAGAAAAATCCAGTCCTCAACTCCTCTCTTGAAAACAGAAAAAATAAAATCTGGAACACGCTTACTATACAAAATACGAAATAAATTTGTAAAGCATACCGCAATTGAACGTAGTTATGCAGAAAGAAGCCAGTCCACAATTTAGAAAAAATGAGATATTGATGTTATCGGATGCAGTAAGGTCAATTCAATGTCCTGCTAAAAACAGCAAGACGACTTTCATACTGTTTTAATCACCTTTTGAAAATAGTGTCCATCACAAAAACGGCATTTCTCAATTTGCAGAAAACACCTACAGCACTAGAATTTTTTTTTTTAGAATCAATTGAATATTTCTGTGGCTTGGGTCTAAAAGGGGCAATGTCGTAAATCACAATATTACCGAACAGTAATTTTACAGCTATTTTTTAAAGTTCTAATAAACTGTTTGAGGTGCTTGAAACTATTATCAATAAAAAAAAAACCCTACTACATATCAGTGGCGAATGGTGATTTTATTTACAGGTAAGCTATAAAAAATATCATATATTTGTAG